>NC_048570.1:7551022-7621022 GCF_013265735.2 Oncorhynchus mykiss
TCTGTATGTGGGCCTTACCCACCCTCCTTACCTCTGTATGTGGGCCTTACCCACCCTCCTACCCTCTGTATGTGGGCCTTACCCCCCTCCTTACCTCTGTATGTGGGCCTTATCCTTACCTCTGTATGTGGGCCTTATCCACCCTCCTTACCTCTGTATGTGGGCCTTATCCACCCTCCTTACCTCTGTATGTGGGCCTTACCCACCCTCCTTACCTCTGTATGTGGGCCTTATCCACCCTCCTTATCTCTGTATGTGGGCCTTACCCACCCTCCTTACCTCTGTATGTGGGCCTTATCCACCCTCCTTACCTCTGTATGTGGGCCTTATCCACCCTCCTTATCTCTGTATGTGGGCCTTATCCACCCTCCTTATCTCTGTATGTGGGCCTTATCCACCCTCCTTATCTCTGTATGTGGGCCTTATCCACCCTCCTTACCTCTGTATGTGGGCCTTATCCACCCTCCTTACCTCTGTATGTGGGCCTTACCCACCCTCCTTACCTCTGTATGTGGGCCTTATCCACCCTCCTTACCTCTGTATGTGGGCCTTACCCACCCTCCTTACCTCTGTATGTGGGCCTTATCCTTACCTCTGTATGTGGGCCTTATCCACCCTCCTTACCTCTGTATGTGGGCCTTATCCTTACCTCTGTATGTGGGCCTTATCCTTACCTCTGTATGTGGGCCTTACCCACCCTCCTTACCTCTGTATGTGGGCCTTATCCTTACCTCTGTATGTGGGCCTTATCTACCCTCCTTACCTCTGTATGTGGGCCTTATCCTTACCTCTGTATGTGGGCCTTATCCACCCTCATTACCTCTGTATGTGGGCCTTATCCTTACCTCTGTATGTGGGCCTTATCCACCCTCATTACCTCTGTATGTGGGCCTTATCCACCCTCCTTACCTCTGTATGTGGGCCTTACCCACCCTCCTTACCTCTGTATGTGGGCCTTATCCACCCTCATTACCTCTGTATGTGGGCCTTACCCACCCTCCTTACCTCTGTATGTGGGCCTTATCCTTACCTCTGTATGTGGGCCTTATCCACCCTCCTTACCTCTGTATGTGGGCCTTATCCTTACCTCTGTATGTGGGCCTTATCCACCCTCCTTACCTCTGTATGTGGGCCTTATCCACCCTCATTACCTCTGTATGTGGGCCTTATCCACCCTCATTACCTCTGTATGTGGGCCTTACCCCCCTCCTTACCTCTGTATGTGGGCCTTATCCACCCTCCTTACCTCTGTATGTGGGCCTTATCCACCCTCCTTACCTCTGTATGTGGGCCTTATCCACCCTCCTTACCTCTGTATGTGGGCCTTATCCTTACCTCTGTATGTGGGCCTTATCCTTACCTCTGTATGTGGGCCTTATCCTTACCTCTGTATGTGGGCCTTACCCACCCTCCTTACCTCTGTATGTGGGCCTTATCCACCCTCCTTACCTCTGTATGTGGGCCTTACCCCCCTCCTTACCTCTGTATGTGGGCCTTATCCACTCTCCTTACCTCTGTATGTGGGCCTTACCCACCCTCCTTACCTCTGTATGTGGGCCTTATCCTTACCTCTGTATGTGGGCCTTACCCACCCTCATTACCTCTGTATGTGGGCCTTATCCACCCTCCTTACCTCTGTATGTGGGCCTTATCCACCCTCCTTACCTCTGTATGTGGGCCTTATCCTTACCTCTGTATGTGGGCCTTACCCACCCTCATTACCTCTGTATGTGGGCCTTATCCACCCTCCTTACCTCTGTATGTGGGCCTTACCCACCCTCCTTACCTCTGTATGTGGGCCTTACCCACCCTCCTTACCTCTGTATGTGGGCCTTACCCACCCTCATTACCTCTGTATGTGGGCCTTATCCACCCTCCTTACCTCTGTATGTGGGCCTTACCCACCCTCCTTACCTCTGTATGTGGGCCTTACCCACCCTCCTTACCTCTGTATGTGGGCCTTACCCACCCTCCTTACCTCTGTATGTAACACTTCTAGAAATCACCTAGCACTTCTAGAACATCACCTAACACTTCTAGAACATCACCTAGCACTACTAGAACATCACCTATCACTTCTAGAACATCACCTAACACTTCTAGAACATCAACTAACACTACTAGAACATCACCTAATACTACTAGAACATCGCCTAGCACTTCTAGAACATTACCTAGCACTTCTAGAACATCACCTAATACTTCTATATCACCTAGCACTTCTAGAACATCACCTAACACTTCTAGAACATCAACTAACACTTGTACATCACCTAACACTTCTTGAACATCACCTAACACTTCTAGAACATCACCTAGCACTTCTAGAACATCGCCTAGCACTTCTAGAACATTACCTAGCACTTCTAGAACATCACCTAATACTTCTATATCACCTAGCACTTCTATAACATCACCTAGCACTTCTAGAACATCACCTAACACTTATAGAACATCACCTAGCACTTCTAGAACATCACCTAACACTTCTAGAACATCACCTAGCACTTCTAGAACATCACCTAATACTACTAGAACATCACCTAGCACTTCTAGAACATCACCTAATACTACGAGAACATCACCTAACACTTCTAGAACATCACCTAACACTTCTAGAACATCACCTAACACTTCTAGAACATCACCTAACACTACTAGAACATCACCTAGCACTTCTAGAACATCACCTATCACTTCTAGAACATCACCTAACACTTCTATATCATCTAGCACTTCTATAACATCACCCAACACGTCTAGACCATCACCTAGCACTTCTAGAACATCACCTAACACTGCAAGAACCGCACCTAACAATTATTCTACAATAACTAGTGTTGTCCCTGAATCATGAGATGAATCCCAGACATGTGTTCACCTGGCTGTTTCTCCAGGGTTAGTAAATGGAGTGGTGGTCAGGCAGTAATAGCAGAGGAGTGTATTGTGTTGTGTAGCAGAGGAGTGTATTGTGTTGTGGTAGTAGAGGAGTGTATTGTGTTGTGGAAGTAAAAGTAGAGGAGTGTATTGTGTTGTGGAAGTAAAAGTAGAGGAGTGTATTGTGTTGTGGTAGTAGAGGAGTGTATTGTGTTGTGGAAGTAAAAGTAGAGGAGTGTATTGTGTTGTGGTATTAGAGGAGTGTATTGTGTTGTGGTAGCAGAGGAGTGTATTGTGTTGTGGTAGTAGAGGAGTGTATTGTGTTGTAGTAGCAGAGGAGTGTATTGTGTTGTGTAGCAGAGGAGTGTATTGTGTTGTGGTAGTAGAGGAGTGTATTGTGTTGTGGTAGCAGAGGAGTGTATTGTGTTGTGGTAGCAGAGGAGTGTATTGTGTTGTAGTAGCAGAGGAGTGTATTGTGTTGTGGTAGCAGAGGAGTGTATTGTGTTGTGGTAATAGAGGAGTGTATTGTGTTGTGGTAGCAGAGGAGTGTATTGTGTTGTGGTAGCAGAGGAGTGTATTGTGTTGTGGAAGTAGAAGTAGAGGAGTGTATTGTGTTGTGGGAGTAGAGGAGTGTATTGTGTTGGTGTTGTGGTAGTAGAGGAGTGTATTGTGTCGTGGGAGTAGAGGAGTATATTGTGTTGGTATTGTGGTAGTAGAGGAGTGTATTGTGTTGTGGTAGTAGTGGAGTGTATTGTGTTGGTGTTGTGGTAGTAGAGGAGTATATTGTGTTGGTGTTGTGGTAGTAGAGGACTGTATTGTGTTGTGGTAGCAGAGGAGTGTATTGTGGTAGCAGAGGAGTGTATTGTGTTGTGGTAGTAGAGGACTGTATTGTGTTGTGGTAGCAGAGGAGTGTATTGTGGTAGCAGAGGAGTGTATTGTGTTGTGGTAGTAGAGGACTGTATTGTGTTGTGGGAGTAGAGGAGTGTATTTTGTTGTGTGAGCAGAGGAGTGTATTGTGTTGGTGTACTTGGCTGGTGAGAGACAGTAGAGGTTCAGACTATTGTTAGTTAGGCTGTCACTGCACTCCACACTCCTCTCTCTCTCTCTCTCTCTCTCTCTCTCCCTCTCTCTCTCTCTCTCTCGCTCTCTCTCTCGCTCTCTCTCTCTCTCTCTCTCTCTCTCACTGAAATCCTGCCTCTGGCTCTTATCTATATTTCCATGGTTACTGTTGCCGTGTTGGTGGCAGTAATGTCATCATGTCATTGGTTGGGACTAGGACTTGTTTGTGTTTTTCTGTAGCTACATCCTTCTCTAGCTACTGTACCTCCTCTCCTTGAACTCATACACCTCTATTTCATGTTTATTTTCTACATTCCTCCTTGCTCTGTTGCTCTCTCACTCCCTCTCTCTCTCCCTCGCTTTTATGTGGGTGTCTGTACTGTTAATTGTCTATACTTTTTATGTTTTTGTTAGTTGTTTTTTTATCTAAAAAAGATAAGAGCAATGCAACTTCAAAGTACAGTAGGTTTCTAAGGATAAAATAAATACATATATATATATATATATATATATATATATATATATATATATAATCAAGTAAGTTAAAGCTTAATCAGTGTATATTGGTTCCAATTTTTGAGGGTGCAGTTAAAAAAGGTAGAACATCCGATGAATAGTAAAGTTACCTGTGCTGGTCTCATGGAATACTATCAATGACACAGGTAATGGCCAACATAAAGGAAACATAAATTGTCTTAATAGGATCCGCCCATTTTTTTTTTCAATTTTCGCCTAAAATGACATACCCAAATCTAACTGCCTGTAGCTCAGGCCCTAAAATGACATACCCAAATCTAACTGCCTGTAGCTCAGGCCCTAAAATGACATACCCAAATCTAACTGCCTGTAGCTCAGGCCCTAAAATGACATACCCAAATCTAACTGCCTGTAGCTCAGGACCCAAATCTAACTGCCTGTCGCTCAGGACCCAAATCTAACTGCCTGTAGCTCAGGACCCAAATCTAACTGCCTGTAGCTCAGGACCCAAATCTAACTGCCTGTAGCTCAGGACCCAAATCTAACTTCCTGTAGCTCAGGACCTGAAGCAAGGATATGCATATTCTTGATACCATTTGAAAGGAAGCACTTTGAAGTTTGTGGAAATGTGAAATGAATGTAGGAGAACACATTAGATCTGGTGAAAGATAATACAAAGAAAAAAACATGTGTTTTTTGTAGTTTTTTTTGTACCACAATCTTTGAAATGCAAGAGAAAGGCCATAATGTATTATTCCAGCCCCGGTGCAATTTAGATGTTGGCCACCAGATGGTCGCAGTGTATGTGCAAAGTTTTAGACTGATCCAATGAACCATTGTATTTCTGTTCAAAATGTTGTATCAAGACTGCTCAGATGTGCCTAATTTGTTTTATTCATAACTTTTCAAGTTCATAATTGTGCAACTCTCCTCCAAACAATAGCATGGTGTTCTTGCACTGTAATAGCTACTGTAAACTGGACAGTGCAGTTAGATTAAAAATTATTTAAGCTTTCTACCAATATCAGATATGTCTATGTCCTGGGAAATGTTCTTGTTACTTAGAACCGCATGCTAATCGCATTAGCCTACGTTAGCTCAACCGATCACAGGTAGCATAACCATAACCACATGTAGCACATGGATTTCTATTAGTGTTCGCATCAAAAGTCCCAATGCAAAGTCACACCTCTTTTCTATTTTCGAGTTGTTACATAAAAGCGATTAGAATCCCCAAGATTCTAATCGGGGGGGTGTGATGTAATATGGAGGAGCCAGCAAGCCAGCCTAGTTCCTATGATGTAAACAGAAATAACTTCAAATGTATAACTTCAAATTAAACCAAATTGTTTACACTCATGACTACTGGTTTCAATGTAATTTTCATCTAACTTACAAGCATATACTTTATGAATTTTTGTGTTGCAAATCAGCTTGCAAGGTTGCTAACCAACTAGCCTGCTAACATTAGCCGTACTAGCCTGCTAACATTAGCCCTACTAGCCTGCTAACATTAGCCCTACTAGTTGCTAACATTAGCCCTACTAGCCTGCTAACGTTAGCCCTACCAGCATGCTATCGTTACGTTAGCACTGCATGAGTCAGCCAGTTGCTATCAACACCTAGTTTACAGCTACATTAAAGTAAACCAAAGTTTTGGAAAAACTTACCGGCATCTAACAAGTTATCAGATAACAATACTGGTATATGCAGTTATCTTATGCAGCAAGCCAGCCAGCTAAAGTTAATAATTTTAGCCTGCTAGCTAGCCTAACCAGCTAACTAGCCTAGCTAGCCAACCACCAAGGTTGACATTGCAAGTAGTAAGCCAGAGAACAATTAGTCTAGCACAGTTAGGAACTCAGAGAACGCACCAAAAACAATCCGGAAGATATACAGTAGGGAGAACGGAGACTTACCGATTGACGGCTGAATTAGCTGCAAAAGAAGAGCCAAGGAAAGGCCTTCAGAGGGACAGGCCATTTCACCGGCAGATGGACAGTCAGCTAATCCAGAAGCAATATAGTGAGTTAAATCTACATTGAATTGACCTGGTTTATAACTATTACTGCTGACATTCACGATGTACTGGTAGGTCGGTAGGAAACAGAGGTTGCAGGCTTCACCTTCACGCTCTGCACAGCACCTGAATTCAGTCGAAGTCTCATTCTGAATCCTGCCTTCCATGTGGAAGTCCTCAGGGGTGAAATTAACACCACATAGAGTAGTGGTTTCCTTACTCCAATCCGTTCGCTTCAAGCAGACAAACCAATCCCACTTCAAAGCTAGCTTCTTGTTTTTGGGCCACAAAGGATTTGTTACCATGTCCTTGTGGATATTACTGCTCTATACGGATATTACTGCACTACACTATGTGGGTATTACTGCACTATGTGGGTATTACTGCACTATGTGGATATTACTGCACTATGTGGGTATTACTGCACTATGTGGATATTACTGCACTATGTGGGTATTACTGCACTATGTGGATATTACTGCACTATGTGGGTATTACTGCACTATGTGGATATTACTGCACTATGTGGGTATTACTGCACTCTGTGGGTATTACTACACTATGTGGGCATTACTGCACTATGTGGGTATTACTGCACTATGTGGATATTACTGCACTATGTGGATATTACTGCACTATGTGGGTATTACTACACTATGTGGGCATTACTGCACTATGTGGGTATTACTGCACTATGTGGATATTACTGCACTATGTGGGTATTACTGCACTATGTGGATATTATTGTACTATGTGGGTATTACTGCACTATGTGGGTATTACTGCACTATGTGGATATTACTGCACTATGTGGGTATTACTGCACTACAGTATGTGGATTTTACTGCACTATGTGTGTATTTCTGCACTTTGTGGGTATTACTGCACTAAACTATGTGGGTATTACTGCACTATGTGGGTATTACTGCACTACACTATGTGGGTATTACTGCACTATGTGGGTATTACTGCACTACGTGGGCATTACTGCACTATGTGGATATTACTGCTCTTTGTGGATATTACTGCTCTATGTGGGTATTACTGCACTATGTGGGTATTACTGCACTTTGTGGGTATTACTGCACTACACTATGTGGGTATTACTGCACTATGTGGGTATTACTGCACTACACTATGTGGGTATTACTGCTCTATGTGGATATTACTGCACTATGTGGGTATTACTGCACTACACTATGTGGGTATTACTGCTCTATGTGGATATTACTGCACTATGTGGGCATTACTGCACTATGTGGATATTACTGCTCTTTGTGGATATTACTGCTCTATGTGGGTATTACTGCACTATGTGGGTATTACTGTACTATGTGGGTATTACTGCTCTATGTGGGTATCACTGCACTATAGTGTGTGGGTATTACTGCACTATGTGGGTATTACTGCACTACATGGGTATTACTGCTCTATGTGGGTATCACTGCACTATGTGGGTATTACTGCACTATGTGGATATTACTGCACTACACTATGTGGGTATTACTGCACTATGTGGGTATTACTGCACTACACTATGTGGGTATTACTGCTCTATGTGGATATTACTGCACTATGTGGGTATTACTGCACTACACTATGTGGGTATTACTGCTCTATGTGGATATTACTGCTCTATGTGGATATTACTGCTCTTTGTGGATATTACTGCTCTATGTGGGTATTACTGCACTATGTGGATATTACTGCTCTTTGTGGATATTACTGCACTATGTGGATATTACTGCTCTTTGTGGATATTACTGCTCTATGTGGGTATTACTGCACTATGTGGGTATTACTGTACTATGTGGGTATTACTGCTCTATGTGGGTATCACTGCACTACAGTGTGTGGGTATTACTGCACTATGTGGGTATTACTGCACTACATGGGTATCACTGCACTATGTGGGTATCACTGCACTATGTGGGTATTACTGCACTATGTGGATATTACTGCTCTTTGTGGATATTACTGCACTATGTGGGCATTACTGCACTATGTGGGTATTACTGCACTATGTGGATATTACTGCACTATGTGGGTATTACTGCACTATGTGGATATTACTGCACTATGTGGGTATTACTGCACTATGTGGATATTACTGCACTATGTGGGTATTACTGCACTTTGTGGATATTACTGCACTATGTGGGTATTACTGCACTCTGTGGGTATTACTACACTATGTGGGCATTACTGCACTATGTGGGTATTACTGCACTATGTGGATATTACTGCACTATGTGGATATTACTGCACTATGTGGGTATTACTACACTATGTGGGCATTACTGCACTATGTGGGTATTACTGCACTATGTGGATATTACTGCACAATGTGGGTATTACTGCACTATGTGGATATTACTGTACTATGTGGGTATTACTGCACTATGTGGGTATTACTGCACTATGTGGATATTACTGCACTATGTGGGTATTACTGCACTACAGTATGTGGGTATTACTGCACTATGTGGGTATTACTGCACTCTGTGGATATTACTGCACTATGTGGATATTACTGTACTATGTGGGTATTACTGCACTATGTGGGTATTACTGCACTATGTGGATATTACTGCACTATGTGGGTATTACTGCACTACAGTATGTGGGTATTACTGCACTATGTGGGTATTACTGCACTCTGTGGATATTACTGCACTATATGGGTATTACTGCACTTTGTGGGTATTACTGCACTCTGTGGATATTACTGCACTATATGGGTATTACTGCACTTTGTGGGTATTACTGCACTATGTGGGTATTACTGCACTATGTGGATATTACTGCACTATGTGGGTATTACTGCACTATGTGGATATTACTGCACTATGTGGGTATTACTGCACTTTGTGGATATTACTGCACTATGTGGGTATTACTGCACTCTGTGGGTATTACTACACTATGTGGGCATTACTGCACTATGTGGGTATTACTGCACTATGTGGATATTACTGCACTATGTGGATATTACTGCACTATGTGGGTATTACTACACTATGTGGGCATTACTGCACTATGTGGGTATTACTGCACTATGTGGATATTACTGCACTATGTGGGTATTACTGCACTATGTGGATATTACTGTACTATGTGGGTATTACTGCACTATGTGGGTATTACTGCACTATGTGGATATTACTGCACTATGTGGGTATTACTGCACTACAGTATGTGGGTATTACTGCACTATGTGGGTATTACTGCACTCTGTGGATATTACTGCACTATGTGGATATTACTGTACTATGTGGGTATTACTGCACTATGTGGGTATTACTGCACTATGTGGATATTACTGCACTATGTGGGTATTACTGCACTACAGTATGTGGGTATTACTGCACTATGTGGGTATTACTGCACTCTGTGGATATTACTGCACTATATGGGTATTACTGCACTTTGTGGGTATTACTGCACTCTGTGGATATTACTGCACTATATGGGTATTACTGCACTTTGTGGGTATTACTGCACTATGTGGGTATTACTGCACTTTGTGGGTATTACTGCACTTTGTGGGTATTACTGCACTTTGTGGGTATTACTGCACTTTGTGGGTATTACTGCACTATGTGGGTATTACTGCACTTTGTGGGTATTACTGCACTATGTGGGTATTACTGCACTTTGTGGGTATTACTACACTATGTGGGTATTACTGCACTATGTGGGCATTACTGCACTATGTGGGTATTACTGCACTATGTGGATATTACTGCACTATGTGGATATTACTGCACTATGTGGGTATTACTACACTATGTGGGCATTACTGCACTATGTGGGTATTACTGCACTATGTGGATATTACTGCACTATGTGGGTATTACTGCACTATGTGGATATTACTGTACTATGTGGGTATTACTGCACTATGTGGGTATTACTGCACTATGTGGATATTACTGCACTATGTGGGTATTACTGCACTACAGTATGTGGGTATTACTGCACTATGTGGGTATTACTGCACTCTGTGGATATTACTGCACTATGTGGATATTACTGTACTATGTGGGTATTACTGCACTATGTGGGTATTACTGCACTATGTGGATATTACTGCACTATGTGGGTATTACTGCACTACAGTATGTGGGTATTACTGCACTATGTGGGTATTACTGCACTCTGTGGATATTACTGCACTATATGGGTATTACTGCACTTTGTGGGTATTACTGCACTCTGTGGATATTACTGCACTATATGGGTATTACTGCACTTTGTGGGTATTACTGCACTATGTGGGTATTACTGCACTTTGTGGGTATTACTGCACTTTGTGGGTATTACTGCACTTTGTGGGTATTACTGCACTATGTGGGTATTACTGCACTTTGTGGGTATTACTGCACTATGTGGGTATTACTGCACTTTGTGGGTATTACTACACTATGTGGGTATTACTGCACTATGTGGGCATTACTGCACTATGTGGGTATTACTGCACTATGTGGATATTACTGCACTATGTGGATATTACTGCACTATGTGGGTATTACTACACTATGTGGGCATTACTGCACTATGTGGGTATTACTGCACTATGTGGATATTACTGCACTATGTGGGTATTACTGCACTATGTGGATATTACTGTACTATGTGGGTATTACTGCACTATGTGGGTATTACTGCACTATGTGGATATTACTGCACTATGTGGGTATTACTGCACTACAGTATGTGGGTATTACTGCACTATGTGGGTATTACTGCACTCTGTGGATATTACTGCACTATGTGGATATTACTGTACTATGTGGGTATTACTGCACTATGTGGGTATTACTGCACTATGTGGATATTACTGCACTATGTGGGTATTACTGCACTACAGTATGTGGGTATTACTGCACTATGTGGGTATTACTGCACTCTGTGGATATTACTGCACTATATGGGTATTACTGCACTTTGTGGGTATTACTGCACTCTGTGGATATTACTGCACTATATGGGTATTACTGCACTTTGTGGGTATTACTGCACTATGTGGATATTACTGCACTATATGGGTATTACTGCACTTTGTGGGTATTACTGCACTATGTGGGTATTACTGCACTTTGTGGGTATTACTGCACTTTGTGGGTATTACTGCACTATGTGGGTATTACTGCACTTTGTGGGTATTACTGCACTTTGTGGGTATTACTGCACTTTGTGGGTATTACTGCACTATGTGGGTATTACTGCACTTTGTGGGTATTACTGCACTTTGTGGGTATTACTGCACTTTGTGGGTATTACTGCACTATGCGGGGACAATGAGCCTCGGGATCTCGTCACGGTATCTCATTCAAACTGCATTCAAACTGCCATCGATAAAATGTGTTTGTTGTCAGTAGCGTATGTCTGCCTATAACACAACCCCACCGACATCTCTGTTCACAACGTTGACAAATCAGCAAACTGCTCGCCCACACGACGCCATACCCGCTGTCTGCCATCTGCCCGGTACAGTTGAAACTGGGATTCATCTGTGAAGAGCACACTTCTCCAGCTTGCCAGGAGCCATCAAAGGTCAAAGTCGGTAAGACGCCGAACTGCAGTCAGGTCAAGACCCTGGTGAGGACGTTGAGATTAGATCCATGCTCATCGTCCACACCAGGGTCTTGACCTGACTGCAGTCTGGCGTCGTGACCGACTTCAGTGGGCAAATGCTCACCTCTGATGGCTCCTGGCACGCTGGAGAAGTGTGCTCTTCACGGATGAACACAGACGAGCTTCCGTGAGACGATTTATTTTATTTTTTTATTTTATTTCACCTTTATATAACCATGTACAGTGTGTGCAAATGTAGAAGATCAGGGAGGTAAGGCAATAAATAGGCCATAGAGGCTAAAATAATTACAATTTAGCATTAATACTGGAGTGATAGATGTGCAGATGATGATGTGCAAGTAGAGATACTGGGGTGCAAAAGAGCAAAAAGATAAATAACAATATGGGGATGAGGTAGTTGGGTGGGCTATTTACAGATTGGCTGTGTACAGGGATCGGTAAGCTGCTCTGACAGCTGATGCTTAAAGTCAGAGAGGGAGATATAAAAAGTCTGCTGGAAGTGGTGGTTGTGGACCAGTAGGAGGCGCTCTTTCCTCTGGTCTACAAAAATGTTATAATGTCCCAGAGCAGTGATTGGGGACGTTGCCTGTGAAAGGTGCCGTCTTTCAGATGGGAAGTTAAACAGTGTCCCGACGAGTATGGGTGTTAACCCCGGTGTCCTGGCTAATTCCCAATCTGGTCCTCATACCATCATGGTCACCTAATAATCCCCAGTTTACAATTGGCTCATTCATCCCCCTCCTCTCCCCTGTAACTATTCCCCAGGTCGTTGCTGTAAATTAGAACTTGTCTTCAGTCAACTTACTTGGTTAAATAAGGCTTACTAAAATACATCTTATCAATTCAGAAGCTCAAAAACCCCATCAGAAGAATCAATTAGATTTTAGCTCAAAGTTTAGAAGAAAAAAAATACAATTAAAGAAAGTTATAATGGTCTTTATTTTATTTGTGTTTGTTTTGCGGTCAAAGATAATAGTTTCAGTATCGTTTTAGTTTTTCAAATGTTTTTCATTGTCATTTTTATTTCAGTTTCCAATTTTTGTTTTTTTTATTTTTGTTTCAGTTTTCGTTTACTTTAATAACCTTGATGGACTGTACACTGATTTAGTCATTATTGACGAGGAGAATATCAGTAACATAATTGAGTAACAATTCAGATTCCCTCTCTGCTCTCACTTCCCCTCGGGCATTACCGTACATGCTAACTAGACTGGGCAAGCGCGTGCGTCAGTGTGTTCACCATCGTGAGCATGTTGATTTTGTCCATCCACACCAGACGAGATCCAGACACGCAGGTTGAATTATCAAAACAAACTCTGAACCAACTATACTAATTTAGGGGACAGGTCGAAACATATGAAACATTCATGGCCATTTAGCTAGCTAGCTTGCAGTTTCTAGCTAATTTGTTCTGGGATTTAAACATCAGGTTGTTATTTTACCTGAAAGTCTTTTTTTATGGATATTTGTAGAATTTTGACCCATTTTGAGTCACACAAAATCGTGTTTTCTCTACTCCGATAATCAATCAATCAATCCAAGAAAAGGGGACACCTAGTTAGTTTCTAGTAAAAAAACAAAACAATCTCTCTTCCTTTAGTCTTCTTCTTCTTCTGTGGATTTTATATGGCGGTTGGCAACCAACTTTAAGGTGCATTACCGCCACCAACTGGACTGGAGTGTGGACCTCAGTTCATCTTTTAATCACCCACGTGGGTATGTGCTCCTAAAAACCAATGAGGAGATGGGAGAGGCGGGACTTGCAGGGCGTGACACGTCAAAAATAGAACCAGTTCTATTTTAGCGTCAGATAACGCAGATGCTCGTTGCAGTACGGATGAAATGATTGAGTGACATGTAATTGTAAATTAATTTTGCAATGCTGGCGCGCGTAACACGAGCCGATTGGTCAACATGTTAGATGACCTACCCTAACATTGCTAATTCATTCTGATGTGTTTTCATGTGTTCTGTTGTTCTGTTGTTCAAAGCAGGAATCTAGATTCAAAACTAAAACTATATAAGGAAAATTACTCGTCAATTCCAGTGTTACACAAACAGGTACTACTACTGTTGTCTGTGAAGTGGATTGGCGACCTGATACTGTTGCATTTTGGGCCATGTGATGTAATTTTTTTACACGTTAATCTCAGTAGCTAAACAAGGGTCTGTTCGTTAGGTCGGGTGGCAACACTACCTGCAGCCCAAACTGCACCCTGTTCCCTATATGGCGGACTACTTTTGACCAAGGCCCATAGACTCTGGTCAAAAGGTAGTGCAATACGGTGCCATTTGGGATGGAGTCAGTGACCTTTCTTCAATCTCATGGGCCACCACCCCCGCTGGTTGCTTTAGTGAGGTCATATTGCTTGGCTTGTCACAATTGGCTCTTGTTGAGGAGATGTTGACCATCTTTAGCGACGCCGTGGCGGTGGGCAGTCATTTTGCTGAGTGGTCTTGTGAGACTCCAGACCCAAACTAGACGTTTAGACGACCTCTGACCTTTAAGCCAGAGGAAGAAGACGTTTCAGCCGGACAGAAGTCTTTGTAATGATTTAAGTCGACTGGAATTCCCTCCATTCACAAGTCTAGTCTAATGTTATTATAATCATGTCTGTCCTAATAGAACCGCCACAGGAGTGACAACCAGGTGAACAACCGGAAGGTCACAGTGCTCATCGATGGAGAGTAAGTTCATGAGATCTACTATTGGTTTCTAACAGTACATAATGAACACAACTCATTATGGCACACTGGTTGTGTGTGTGTGTGTGTGGTCACAGATGTTTGCCCCTTCCTGCTCCCTGTCCCCACCCTACTCTCTCCACCGTCCTCCACCCAAATCCATTTCAACAGCAAATGTGTGAGTGCCTCAGGCAGGGACAGTTGGGCAACATGCCCTCTTTTCAGGGGGGCAACAGGAAGCAGTTGCAGGCAACAGGAAGTGCTTGTTTTCATCCTGTTGATCATTCTCCTGACTTACAGACAGTCACAGACAGGAGTTGAAAAGAAAATAGGCCGTACACAGATTTAACCCCTCTGTACATTTTCTTCCTGATCCTAAAAAATAGAGGGATGGATGTCTACTGTCTTTAAAAACTTGATTCCTACCCCTCTTTCTCTCTCTCCCTCCCCCACCCCACCCACTATCTCTCTCTCTCTCTCTCTCTCTCTCTCTCTCTCTCTCTCTCTCTCTTTCTCTCTCTCTCTCTCTCTCTCTCTCTCCCTCCCCCACCCCACTCTCTCTCTCTCTCTCTCTAGACTACGGAGTGAAAAATGGATGGATGTTCATGTGGGTGACATCATCAAACTTGGAAATAACCAGTTTGTTACGGTGAGAACAGAACACTGAACCAGCCTTACTGTGTGTTCATTACAACATACCTTTTCAGGTCTTAAACATCCAGTACCTCGTTGTTAGTATATTTCAGCTGCTATGATTCTGGCATAAGAGACCATCGTGATGGGCTGGGTGTGAAACAGGTGCCTATATTCAGTGTCTTTAATAGTCAGTGAATCTGACTATGTGAATCTCTCCCTCTGTGATTTCAAGGCAGACCTGCTGCTGCTCTCTAGTAGTGAACCTCTCAACATTGTCTACATAGAGACTGCTGAACTGGACGGGTCAGTGTGTGTCTGTGTCTGTGTGTGTGTTTGTGTGTCGGTTTGTTTGTTCATCTACTGTACAAAGCCTGTGTCTATTTCATACTCATGCCTCTCCTGCTCCTATCGTCCTCGTCCTCCTCCTCCTCTCCTCCTCCTCCTCCTATAATCCTCTCCTCCTCCTCCTCCTCCTCCTCCTATTGTCCTCTTCTCCTCTTCTCCTCATCCTCTCCTCCTCCTATCTTCCTCTCCTCCTCCTCGTCTCCTCCTCTCCTCCAGCAAGTTAAATTAGGAGGCTACAGATTGCACAGAACAAAGCAGCAAGGATTGTTTTAAAGGTGGAGATATGGTTATTCTATTGTAGTCATGGGTTGTTTTAAGGTGGAGATATGGTTCTTCTGTTGCAGTCATGCGCAGTGTTCTTGGTTGGTCATCAGTCGACAAGATAATTGAAAAAAACATGCTTATTGTATTTCATAATATACACCATTTAAAATGGCCAAACTCTATTCACAACAGGATTCAGGTGGTAAGAGACAGACATTCAGTAAATACTAGGAATACATTGTTATCCTGACAGAAAAGAGAAATAGGTTAAGTAACATTTTGATTCAGAGCAATAAAGAAATTGAATAATTTATCTGAGCGAACCAGAAACCTTTCATATAAATTCAAACAGTACTTTAGAACCGTTTCAAAAATAATACATTGGAAGGCTGTGTTGGACTTTGGTAGATGGAGGAATCAATCTATACTTTCAGACTGTCAGAGTATTTATCTGGTCAACATGTCAGTCTATTATGTCTATTATTTGTAACAGTGTGTTACATGTGAAAATGTGATCGAAATTATATATTGTAGATTAGTCCAAATGAGGACTAAAAGAGATCCCAATACAATCAAATCTCCTCCTCCTCTTCCTCTCAGTGAGACTAATTTGAAAGTGAAGCAAGCTGTGACGGTCACAGGAGACATGGGGGACAACATTCATAACCTGGCTTTGTTCAGCGGTGAGTCTCCCACAGGGAGGTGGTTGGCCACTACGTAGTTCTAATAAAATACAGATAATTTCCCGTTGAAAATATATATCGTTATGAACAACTAACCCGCACACTGACTCTGTACCGGTACCCCCTGTGTATAGCATCTACCCCCTGTATATAGCCTCCACACTGACTCTGTACCGGTACCCCCTGTATATAGCCTCCACACTGACTCTGTACCGGTACCCCCTGTATATAGCCTCCACATTGACTCTGTACCGGTACCCCCTGTATATAGCCTCCACATTCACTCTGGACCGGTAACCCCTGTATATAGCCTCCACACTGACTCTGTACCGGTACCCCCTGTATATAGCCTCCACACTGACTCTGTACCGGTACCCCCTGTATATAGCCTCCACATTGACTCTGTACTGGTACCCCTGTATATAGCCTCCACATTGACTCTGTACCGGTACCCCCTGTATATAGCCTCCACATTGACTCTGTACCGGTACCCCCTGTATATAGCCTCCACACTGACTCTGTACCGGTACCCCCTGTAAATAACCTCCACATTGACTCTGTACCGGTACCCCCTGTATATAGCCTCCACACTGACTCTGTACCGGTACCCCCTGTATATAGCCTCCACATTGACTCTGTACCAGTACCCCCTGTATATAGCCTCCACACTGACTCTGTACCGGTACCCCCTGTATATAGCCTCAACATTGACTCTGTACCGGTATCCCCTGTATATAGCCTCCACACTGACTCTGTAACCGGTACCCCCTGTATATAGCCTCCACATTGACTCTGTACCGTACCCCCTGTATATAGGCTCCACACTGACTCTGTACCGGTACCCCCTGTATATAGGCTCCACACTGACTCTGTACCGGTACCCCCTGTATATAGCCTCCACACTGACTCTGTACCGGTACCCCCTGTATATAGGCTCCACACTGATTCAGTACCGGTACCCCCTGTATATAGGCTCCACACTGATTCAGTACCGGTACCCCCTGTATATAGGCTCCACACTGACTCTGTACCGGTACCCCCTGTATATAGCCTCCACACTGACTCTGTACCGGTGCCCCCTGTATATAGCCTCCACACTGACTCTGTACCGGTGCCCCCTGTATATAACCTCCACACTGACTCTGTACCGGTGCCCCCTGTATATAGCCTCCACACTGACTCTGTACCGGTGCCCCCTGTATATAACCTCCACACTGACTCTGTACCGGTGCCCCCTGTATATAACCTCCACACTGACTCTGTACCGGTACCCCCTGTATATAACCTCCACACTGACTCTGTACCGGTACCCCCTGTATATAGCCTCCACACTGACTCTGTACCAGTAACCCTGTATATAGCCTCCACATTGACTCTGTACCGGTACCCCCTGTATATAGCCTCCACACTGACTCAGTACCAGTACCCCCTGTATATAGTCTCCACACTGACTCTGTACCGGTACCCCCTGTATATAGCCTTGTTAATGTTATTCTTATTGTGTTACTTTTTATTTTAGTCTACTTGGTAAATATTTTCTTAACTCTTCTTGAACTTCACTGTAAGTCAGCATTACACGGTAAGGTTCTACACTGTTGGTTAAAGGCTTGTAAGTCAGCGAATACACTTGTTGTATTCGGTGCATGTGAGAAATAAAGTTTGATTTGAACCAGTTTGTAGATTAGGATGTTTCATCCTCATGATGACACCCTCTCCTCTCCTACCTGACGAACCTTGTGTCTCCTCCCTACTCTCTGAAGGCGAGGTGAGCTGTGAGCCCCCCAACAGCCGACTAGACCGTTTCACAGGAACTCTGACTAACGCCGGTCAGAAATACTCTCTGGACAATGACAAGATCCTGCTGAGGGGCTGCACCCTCAGGAACACAGAGTGGTGTTTTGGACTGGTGCTGTTCGGAGGTGAGAGGGTAAAGGTCAGGACTGGTGCCCTTCAGAGTTGGGAGGGTAGAGGTCAGGACTGATGCTCTTCAGAGGTATGAGGCTAGAGGTCAGGACTGGTGCTGTTCGGAGGTGAGAGGGTAAAGGTCAGGACTGGTGTTGTTTGGAGGTGAGAGGGTAGAGGTCAGGACTGGTATTGTTCGCAGGTGATAGGGTAAAGGTCAGGACTGATGCTGTTCGGAGGTGAGAGGTTAGAGGTCATGACTGGTGCCATTCAGAGGTGAGAGGGTAAAGGTCAGGACTGGTGTTGTTCGGAGGTGAGAGGGTAGAGGTCAGGACTGGTATTGTTCGCAGGTGAGAGGGTAGAGGTCAGGACTGGTATTGTTCACAGGTGAGAGGGTAAAGGTCAGGACTGATGCTGTTTAGAGGTGAGAGGGTAAAAGGTCAGGACTGATGCTGTTTAGAGGTGAGAGGGTAGAGGTCAGGACTGATGCTGTTTAGAGGTGAGAGGGTAAAGGTCAGGACTGGTGCCGTAGAGGGTAAAAGGTCAGGACTGATGCTGTTTAGAGGTGAGAGGGTAAAAGGTCAGGACTGATGCTGTTCACAGGTGAGAGGGTAAAGGTCAGGACTGGTGTTGTTTGGAGGTGAGAGGGTAGAGGTCAGGACTGGTGTTGTTTGGAGGTGAGAGGGTAGAGGTCAGGACTGGTGTTGTTTGGAGGTGAGAGGGTAGAGGTCAGGACTGGTGTTGTTCGGAGATGAGAGAGTAAAGGTCAGGACTGGTGTTGTTTGGAGGTGAGAGAGTAAAGGTCAGGACTGGTGCCGTAGAGGGTAGAGGTCAGGACTGGTGTTGTTTGGAGGTGAGAGGGTAGAGGTCAGGACTGGTGTTGTTCGGAGATGAGAGAGTAAAGGTCAGGACTGGTGTTGTTTGGAGGTGAGAGAGTAAAGGTCAGGACTGGTGCCGTAGAGGGTAGAGGTCAGGACTGTTGCTGTTCAGAGGTGAAATTTGAGAAGTTAGAGATGAGAGGTCAGGACTGGTGCTGTTCGGCGGTAAGCGGTCAAAGGTTAGAGGTCAGGATGGTGCTGGTTCACAGGTCAGTTAGACTCAGCACGCCCTCTGCTGGCCAGTATAGATAATAAACCTCAACTGCGAATACCAAACCCTGACTGACCAAATATAAATATTTAATCTTCATGATTAGAAACTCTTCAAAAGGAAAGGAAATGAGGAAATGGAAATGATCTCTAAATTGTCACATGTAGCACCTTAAATACAAACCCTGTGATCCTTTCGTGGTCCAGGTCCAGAGACTAAGCTGATGCAGAACTGTGGGAAGACCACTTTCAAGAGGACCAGCATCGACCGCCTGATGAACGTGCTCGTCCTCTGTGTGAGTCCAGCAGTAACATGTCCTGTACTTACAGCTCCATGTACTCACTCACCATGTACTCACCATGTACTCACTCACCATGTACTCACCATGTACTCACCATGTACTCACTCACATGTACTCACCATGTACTCACCATGTACTCACTCACCATGTACTCACCATGTACTCACCATGTACTCACCATGTACTCACCATGTACTCACCATGTACTCACTCACATGTACTCACCATGTACTCACCATGTACTCACTCACATGTACTCACCATGTACTCACCATGTACTCACCATGTGCTCACTCACATGTACTCACCATGTACTCACTCACATGTACTCACCATGTACTCACTCACATGTACTCACCATGTACTCACTCACATGTACTCACCATGTACTCACTCACATGTACTCACCATGTACTCACTCACATGTACTCACCATGTACTCACTCACATGTACTCACCATGTACTCACTCACATGTACTCACCATGTACTCACTCACATGTGCTCACATGTACTCACCATGTACTCACCATGTACTCACTCAAACATGGACTCATATGATTTAGCTTATACAGTACCAGTTTTCCATGTTTATGTCAAACATGTCACATGTTTATGTCTCTGTACCCATCTGTTGACCTATGTACCCTTTCTGCCAGTAGATCTTTGGCTTCCTGGCATTCATGTGCACCATCCTGGCTATTGGCAACAGGATCTGGGAGCAGCTCTGGGGGTCAGAGTTCACTGCCTTCCTGCCCAGACAGGGGGGAGTTGATACCCCCTTCTCCGGCTTCCTCACTTTCTGGTCCTACGTCATAATCCTCAACACCGTCGTACCCATCTCCCTCTACATCAGGTCTGTCTGTCTCCCTCTACATCAGGTCTGTCTGTCTCCCTGTTCATCAGGTCTGCCTGTCTCCCTGTTCATCAGGTCTGTCTGTCTCCCTGTTCATCAGGTCTGTCTGTCTCGCTGTTCATCAGGTCTGTCTGTCTCCCTGTTCATCATGTCTGTCTGTCTCCCTGTTCATCAGGTCTGTCTGTCTCCCTGTTCATCATGTCTGTCTGTCTCCCTGTTCATCATGTCTGTCTGTCTCCCTGTTCATCATGTCTGTCTGTCTCCCTGTTCATCATGTCTGTCTGTCTCCCTGTTCATCAGGTCTGTCTGTCTCCCTGTTCATCATGTCTGTCTGTCTCCCTGTTCATCATGTCTGTCTGTCTCCCTCTACGTCAGGTCTGTCTGTCTCCCTGTTCATCAGGTCTGTCTGTCTTCCTGTTCATCAGTTCTGTCTCCCTCTATGTCAGGTCTGTCTGTCTCCCTGTTCATCAGGTCTGTCTGTCTATTCATCAGGTCTGTCTGTCTCCCTCTACATCAGGTGTGTGTGTGTGTGTGTGTGTGTGTGTGTGTGTGTGTGTGTGTGTGTGTGCATCTGTTTTGCTGTGTAATTGCTTATTCAATTTATGCCTGAGGTACCTTGCAGACACATGTCTGTTAAGGTTATGTAAAATGCCATTGTGTGTGTGTGTGTGTGTGTTGCAGTGTGGAGGTTATCCGTCTGGGGAACAGTTTCTACATCGACTGGGACAGGAAGATGTACCATGCCCGTAGTGACACCCCGGCCAAGGCCCGGACCACCACGCTGAACGAGGAGCTGGGTCAGATCAAATACATCTTCTCGGACAAGACCGGAACACTCACTCAGAACATCATGACATTCAACAAGTGTTCCATCAACGGGAAGAGCTACGGTGAGGTTCAGATGGTAACTAGGAAGAGCTACGGTGAGGTTCAGATGGTAACTAGGAAGAGCTACGGTGAGGTGCAGATGGTACATAGGAAGAGCTACGGTGAGGTTCAGATGGTAACTAGGAAGAGCTACGGTGAGGTTCAGATGGTAACTAGGAAGAGCTACGGTGAGGTTCAGATGGTACATAGGAAGAGCTACGGTGAGGTTCAGATGGTAACTAGGAAGAGCTACGGTGAGGTTCAGATGGTAACTAGGAAGAGCTACGGTGAGGTTCAGATGGTAACTAGGAAGAGCTACGGTGAGGTTCAGATGGTACAAAGGCAGGAAAGAAAGTGTGTATGGGCGAACTCAGAAACATACACACATGCATGTCACACACACACACACACACACACACACACACACACACACACACACACACACACACACACACACACAGAAGAACCATCAATGACCCAAGATCAGCTCTGTTAATCCCTACCATTGTGACAATGAGTCGTCATAATGCTCCATCAAATGTACACGATCCCAGGGGCGTTGGCAGACACAATGAAAGTAAGTTCATTCATGTCCCCCTAACTTCCCTGAATACCTCTGTTGATCCTACAGCTGTTGTATGCAGTAATCATGAGCCCATGAACCAGAGTTACACTGTTAGCACTGAGGCAGTGTATACTTGTAGGAAACCCACTTTGTGCAGCTCACCCTGCACTATCAGCTCCAATATAAATAACATGAGCAAGTCTACATCTGATAAGTTTCCCAGTAAGGAATTCAAAACAATCAAGCAAACCCAGAAAAGTGATTAAAAAAATGTCCCATATTAACATCTGCAGCCTAAGAAACAAGGTCCATGAAGTCAATAACTTGCTTGTAACAGATGACATTCATATTCTGACTGAGCTCTGGAAACTCACTTAGATAATACCTTTGATGACACAGTGGTAGCAATACATGGTTATAACATCTACCGAAAAGACAGAAATGCCAACAGGGGAGGTGTTGCGGTTTATATAAACCACCACTTCCCTGTAAAGCTTAGAGATGATCTCATGTTAAATACTGTTGAAGTAATATGGCTACAGGTTCATCTGTCTCACCTAAAGCCGATTCTTGTGGGAAGCTGCTATAGACCACCAAGTGCTAACATACTGTTGAATTAATATGGCTACAGGTTAATCTGCTTCACCTAAAGACCATTCTGGTGGAAACATTATCAACAAGGCAGGTCCTACAGGCTCTAGTTTTGTCACACCTGGTCTACTGTTCAGTCGTCTGGTCTGGTGCCACAAAGAGGGACTTGGGAAAATTGCAGTTGGCTCAGAACAGAGCAGCAAGGCTGGCACTTAAAAATACACGGAGAGCTAACATTAATGACATGCACGTCAATCTCTCATGGCTCAAAGTGGAAGAGAGATTGACTTGATTGACAAGCTGACAAGCTGAATATACCGAGCTGTCTGTTTAAAATACTATACCCCATAAGACATGCCACCAGAAGTCTCTTCACAGTCCCCAAGTCCAGAACAGACTATGGGAGGCGCACAGTACTACATAGAGCCATGACTACATGGAACTCTATTCCACAGTACTACATAGAGCCATGACTACATGGAACTCTATTCCACAGTACTACATAGAGCCATGACTACATGGAACTCTATTCCACAGTACTACATAGAGCCATGACTACATGGAACTCTATTCCACAGTACTACATAGAGCCATGACTACATGGAACTCTATTCCACAGTACTACATAGAGCCATGACTACATGGAACTCTATTCCACAGTACTACATAGAGCCATGACTACATGGAACTCTATTCCACAGTACTACATAGAGCCATGACTACATGGAACTCTATTCCACAGTACTACATAGAGCCATGACTACATGGAACTCTATTCCACAGTACTACATAGAGCCATGACTACATGGAACTCTATTCCACAGTACTACATAGAGCCATGACTACATGGAACTCTATTCCACAGTACTACATAGAGCCATGACTACATGGAACTCTATTCCACATCAGGTAACTGATGCAGTAGAATCAGATTTAAAAAAACTGATAAAAATACACCTTATGGAACAGCGGGGACTGTGAAGAGACACACACACATAGGCACAGACACATGCATACACACACACATGATAACATACCAACATACTAACATACTAACGTACTATACACACACATGATAACATACTAACATACTAACATACTAACGTACTATACACACACACACATACACGTGGATTTGTGTTGTGAATTCTTTAATGAATGTATTGTAATGTTTTTCACATTTTTGCCAGAACCCAGGAAGCGTAGCTGTTGCCTTGGCAGCAGCTAATGGTGATCTGTAATAAATACATTAACTCATCCAATATCCATCTTCTTTTCCAGGGGAAGTATTTGGCTACACTGGCCAGAGACAGGAGATCAACGAGGTGAGTATTAGATGTATGAGTACTTACTCCTAGTACTTACTGCTAGTATGTACTGCTAGTACTTACTGCTAGTACTTACTGCTAGTATGTACTGCTAGTATGTACTGCTAGTATGTACTGCTAGTACTTACTGCTAGTACTTACTGCTAGTATGTACTGCTAGTACTTACTGCTAGTACTTACTGCTAGTACTTACTGCTAGTATGTACTGCTAGTACTTACTGCTAGTACTTACTGCTAGTATGTACTGCTAGTACTTACTGCTAGTATGTACTGCTAGTACTTACTGCTAGTACTTACTGCTAGTATGTACTGCTAGTACTTACTGCTAGTATGTACTACTAGTATGTACTGCTAGTACTTACTGCTAGTACTTACTGCTAGTACTTACTGCTAGTACTTACTGCTAGTATGTACTGCTAGTACTTACTGCTAGTATGTACTGCTAGTACTTACTGCTCGTACATACTGCTAGTATGTACTGCTAGTACTTACTGCTAGTATGTACTGCTAGTACTTACTGCTAGTATGTACTGTTAGTACTTACTGCTCGTACTTACTGCTAGTACTTACTGCTAGTACTTACTGCTAGTATGTACTGCTAGTACTTACTGCTAGTATACACTGGCCAGAGACAGGAGATCAACGAGGTGAGTATTAGATTCATGAGTACTTACTGCTCGTACTTACTGCTAGAACTTACTGCTCGTACTTACTGCTAGTACTTACTGCTCGTACTTACTGCTAGAACTTACTGCTAGTACTTACTGCTAGTACTTACTGCTAGTACGTACTGCTAGTACTTACTGCTAGTACTTACTGCTAGTACTTACTGCTAGTACTTACTGCTAGTATGTACTGCTAGTACTTACTGCTAGTCTACACTGGCCAGAGACAGGAGATCAACGAGGTGAGTATTAGATTCATGAGTACTTACTGCTCGTACTTACTGCTAGAACTTACTGCTCGTACTTACTGCTAGTACTTACTGCTCGTACTTACTGCTAGAACTTACTGCTAGTACTTACTGCTAGTACTTACTGCTAGTACTTACTGCTAGTACTTACTGCTGGTACTTACTGCTAGTATGTACTGCTAGTACTTACTGCTAGTACTTACTGCTAGTCAAGAACAATGAGTAGCACAAGGCTTTCTCTCTTTCTCTACCCCCATTCTACCCCAGCACACAGAAACAGTGGACTGGTCGTTCAACCCTTTGGCTGATCATCACTTCTCCTTCCATGACCACTCCCTGGTGGAGGCTTTGAAGCTGGAGAGTCCTGAAGTCCAGTCCTTCTTCAGACTATTGGCCCTCTGTCACACCGTTATGGCTGAGGAGAAGATAGAGGGTGAGGAGCGAGAGGAGAGGAGAGGAGAGGAGAGGAGAGGAGAGGAGAGGAGAGGAGAGGAGAGAGAGAGAGAGAGAGAGAGAGAGAGAGAGAGAGAGAGAGAGAGAGAGAGAGAGAGAGAGAGAGAGAGGCATGTTGTTTGTTAATGAAACAATTTTCAGATGTTGACATTGTGTGTGTCTGAAAGGGAAGACTGTGTGTTTATCCATATTCATGTATGTATGCAACATAAAGAGCGGGAGGGTGAGAGGGAGAGATAGAGAAAGAGAGAGAGATAGGCTTTTTCTTAATTGGATCTAAGATGGCGCTGACAGACATGGCAGCTCTGCTTCTAGCTTCTAAGCAATTTGGCAGTATTGAGGTTTTTTGTGTGTTATTTCTTATATTACCCAGAAAGCCTTTTGTTTTATTACAGACAGAAATAACTTTTGGATATCAGAGCAGCGTTAACTCACCAGCATTACGACCAGAAATACGATTTTCCCGAATTGGATCCTTTCCTCCAAAAAAATTGGAGGAAACGCTAACCGAAATTCTATCAACACATTGCCTGTAGTATTCGCGCTACAAGAACTATTGACCATTGTTACTCTCCCTTCTGGGATGGCTATCAGGCCCTCCCATGCCCTCCCTTCAGCAAATCAAATTACAACTCCATTCTGCTCCTCCCTTCCTATAGGCAGAAATTCAAACAGGAAGTACCCATGTTAAGGTCTATTCAATGCTGGTCTGACCAATCAGAATTCATGCTACAAGATTGTTTTGATCACATGTAATGGGACATGTTCCGGGTTGCCTCTGAGAATAACATTGACATATACACGGACACAGTGACTGTGTTCATCAGGAAGTGGATAGGGAATGTTCTTCCCACTGTGTCTATTAAAACCTACCCAAACCAAAAAACGTGGATAGATGTCAGCATTCGTGCAAAACTGAAAGCGCGACCCACTGCATTCAACCATGGCAAGGTGACTGGGAATATGGTCAAATACAAACAGTGTAATTATTCCCACCGTAAGGCAATCAAACAGGCAAAACATCAGTACAGAGACAAAGTGGAGTCACTATTAAACGGCCCAGACACGTATGTGATAGGGTCTACAGACAATCACGGACGATACAGGGAAAACAAGCCACGTCGCAGACACCGACGTCTTGCTCCCGGACAAACTAAACACCTTCTTCGCCCGCTTTGAGGACGCGGTTCGCTTCCAAGGACTGTGGGCTCTGTTTCTCTGTGGCCGACGTGAGTAAGACATTTAAGCGTGTTAACCCTCGCAGGGCTGCCAGTCCAGATGGTATCCCTAGCCGCATCCTCAGAGAATGCGCAGACCAGCTGGCTGGAGTGTTTACAGACATATTCAATCTCTACACATCTCAGTCTGCTGTCCACACTTGCTTCAAGATGTCCACCATTGTTCCTGTACCCAAGAAAGCAAAGGTAACTGAACGAAATGACAAGCACCCTGTAGCACTCACAACTGTCATCATGAAGTGATTTGAGATGCTAGTTAAGGGTCATATCACCTCTACCTTACCTCTACTCTACCTTACCCACTTCAATTTGCATACCGCCCAATAAATCCACAGATTATGCAATCGCCATCGCACTTCACACTGCCCTATCTCATCTGGACAAGAGGAATACCTATGTAAGACTGCTGTTCATTGACTATAGTTCAGCCTTCAACACCATAGTACCCTCCAACCTCATCATTAAGCTCAGGGCCCTGGGTCTGAACCCTGCCCTGTGCAACTGGGTCCTGGACTTCCTGACGGGCCGCCCCCTGGTGGTGAAACAACACCTCCACTTTTTAAGTGGGAGAACTTGCACAATTGGTGGCTGACTAAATACTTTTTTTGCCCCACTGTATTAGGCAGATGTTATTGCGGGTGTAGCGAAATGCTTGTGTTCCTAGCTCCAACAGTGCAGTAGTATCTAACAATTCACAACAATACACACAAATCTAAAAGTAAAAAAGAATGGAATTAACAAAAATATAAATATTAGGACGAACAATGTCACAGTGGCATTGACTAAAATACAGTAGAATAGAATATAGTACATACATATGAAATTATTAAAGCAGTATGTAAGCATTATAAAAGTCACCAGTGTTCCATTATTAAAGTGACTAGTATTCCATTATTAAAGTGACTAGTATTCCATTATTAAAGTGACTAGTATTCCATTATTAAAGTGACCAGTGTTCCATTATTAAAGTGACTAGTATTCCATTATTAAAGTGACTAGTATTCCATTATTAAAGTGACCAGTGTTCCATAATTAAAGTGACTATTGTTCCATTATTAAAGTCAGTAGTGTTCCATTATTAAAGTGACCAGTGTTCCATAATTAAAGTGACTAGTGTTCCATTATTAAAGTCAGTAGTGTTCCATTATTAAAGTGACCAGTGTTCCATAATTAAAGTGACTAGTATTCCATTATTAAAGTGACTAGTGTTCCATTATTAAAGTGACCAGTGTTCCATAATTAAAGTGACTAGTGATTCCATTATTAAAGTCAGTAGTGTTCCATTATTAAAGTGACTAGTGTTCCATGATTAAAGTGACTAGTGTTCCATTATTAAAGTCAGTAGTGTTCCATTATTAAAGTAACTAGTATTCCATTATTAAAGTGACTAGTGTTCCATTATTAAAGTGACTAGTGTTCCATTATTAAAGTGACTAGTGTTCCATTATTAAAGTGACTAGTGTTCCATTATTAAAGTGACTAGTATTCCATTATTAAAGTGACTAGTATTCCATTATTAAAGTGACTAGTGTTCCATTATTAAAGTGACTAGTATTCCATTATTAAAGTGACTAGTATTCCATTATTAAAGTGACTAGTGTTCCATTATTAAAGTGACTAGTATTCCATTATTAAAGTGACCAGTGATTCCATGTCTTTGTATATGGGGCAGCGGCCTCTAAGGTGCAGGGTTGGGTAACCGGGTGGTAGCCGGCTAGTGATGGATATTTAACAGTCTGATGGCCTTGAGATAGAAGCTGTTTTTCAGTCTCTCGGTCCCTGCTTTGATGCACCTGTACTGACCTCGCCTTCTGGATGCTAGCGGGGTGAACAGGCAGTGGCTCGGGTGGTTGGTGTCCTTGATGATCTTTATGGCCTTCCTGTGACATCGGGTGGTGTAGGTGTCCTGGAGGGCAGGTAGTTTGCCCCCGATGAAGCGTTGGGCAGACTTCACCACCCTTTAGAGAGCCTTACGGTTGTGGGCGGAGCAGTTGCCGTACCAGGCAGTGATACAGCCAGACAGGATGCTCTCAATTGTACATCTGTAAAAGGTTTGTGAGGGTCTTAGGGGCCAAGCCAAATTTCTTCAGCCTCCTGAGGTTGAAGAGGCGCTGTCTGTGAGGGTGGACCATTTCAGATTGTCAGTGATGTCTACGCCGAGGAACTTAAAACTTTTCACCTTCTCCACTGTGGCCCCGTCGAAGTCCAAATTATGGTGGAAAATAAGTATTTGGTCACCTACAAACAAGCAAGATTTCTGGCTCTCACAGACCTGTAGCTTCTTCTTTAAAAGGCTCCTCTGTTCCCCACTCGTTACCTGTATTAATGGCACCTGTTTGAACTTGTTATCAGTATAAAATACACCTGTCCACAACCTCAAACAGTCACACTCCAAACTCCACTATGGCCAAGACCAAAGAGCTGTCAAAGGACACCAGAAACAAAATTGTAGACCTGCACCAGGCTGGGAAGACTGAATCTGCAATAGGTAAGCAGCTTGGTTTGAAGAAATCAACTGTGAGAGCAATTATTAGGAAATGGAAGACATACAAGACCTCTCATAATCTCCCTCGATCTGGGGTTCCACGCAAGATCTCACCCCGTGGGGTCAAAATGACCACAAGAATGGTGAGCAAAAATCCCAGAACCGCACGGGGGACCTAGTGAATGACCTGCAGAGAGCTGGTAACAAAGTAACAAAGCCTACCATCAGTAACACACTACGCCGCCAGGGACTCAAATCCTGCAGTGCCAGACGTGTCCCCCTGCTTAAGCCAGTACATGTCCAGGCCCGTCTGAAGTTTGCTAGAGAGCATTTGGATGATCTAGAAGAAGATTGTGAGAATGTCATATGGTCAGATGAAACCAAAATATAACTTTTCGGTAAAAACTCAACTGAGTTGCATCCAAAGAACACCATACCTACTGTGAAGCATGGGGGTGGAAACATCATGCTTTGGGGCTGTTTTTCTGCAAAGGGACCAGGATGACTGATCCATGTAAAGGAAAGAATGAATGGGGCCATGTATCGTGAGATTTTGAGTGAAAACCTCCTTCCATCAGCAAGGGCATTGAAGATGAAACGCAGCTGGGTCTTTCAGCATGACAATGATCCCAAACACACCGCCTGGGCAACGAAAGAGTGGCTTCGTAAGAAGCATTTCAAGGTCCTGGAGTGGCCTAGCCAGTCTCCAGATCTCAACCCCATAGAAAATCTTTGGAGGGAGTTGAAAGTCCGTGTTGCCCAGCAACAGCCCCAAAAACATCACTGCTCTAGAGGAGATCTGCATGGAGGAATGGGCCAAAATAGTGTGTGAAACAGTGTGTGAAAACCTTGTGAAGACTTACAGAAAACATTTGACCTCTGTCATTGCCAACAAAGGGTATATAACAAAGTATTGAGATAAACTTTTGTTATTGACCAAATACTTATTTTCCACCATAATTTGCAAATAAATTCATTAAAAATCCTACAATGTGATTTTCTGTATTTTTTTTTCTCATTTTGTCTGTCATAGTTGAAGTGTACCTATGATGAAAATTACAGGCCTCTCTCATCTTTTTAAGTGGGAGAACTTGCACAATTGGTGGCTGACTAAATACTTTTTTGCCCCACTGTATGTTTATGTGACCAATAAAATGATTTGGATTTGCTCAACTCCTGTTTCCTCTCTCGCCGCCTTTGGAAAAAGGTCAAAGGTCATCGAGGAGCGGCGGTGAGGAGAGGGAACGTGGACGAAAATGCGCTTGTATGAAACGATACACTCACGTGTCATCAGGCATATTACCTTTACATTAAATGGGTTACATGATGAAGTTAGTTGATGAAGTTAGTTGTTTTATAGATGAGAAGATAAATAGCATTTAGTTTTTTTCTCCTCTGATAAAACAAAAGCTGATTGAAATTTCTTCCACTAAGGAACTCTGGTATGAGTCACATGATCCTCAATGAAAAGTGGCTATCAAGGTGGCAAGAACACTGTTCCATTCGCCCACTAACAAATTGACATCTCCTTGAGCACTCGACCACTTATCAGTATCTGGGTCACAGAGCAGAGAGGATGTAGAGATAGAGAGAAAACTACACCCACTTACTCACTTAAGTGACCCACTTACCCACTTACTCTAACAACAGGAAACAACTTCACTCCCTCTGTACAGGTGAGCTGCTGTACCAGGCCCAGTCCCCTGACGAGGGTGCCTTGGTAACCGCTGCACGCAATTTTGGCTTTGTGTTCCGCTCTCGCACGCCAGAGAGCGTCACCATCGTAGAGATGGGAGAACAACACAGTTACGAACTCCTCGCCATCCTTGACTTCAACAACGTCCGCAAGAGGATGTCCGTCATTGGTAAACAGCACTCTGGAAACACGTTTCATGGGAGATTTAAGTTCCTTGCTGCTCATTGTAAGATGTCTATGCAAACATAATTCTTACTATGTTGTGTGTGTGTGTGTGTGCGTGTGCGTGCATGCGTGCGTGTGTGCGACAGTACGGAGCCCAGAGGGGAAGCTGTGTTTATACTGTAAAGGAGCAGACACCATGGTCTATGAGAGGCTGGACCAGTCCTGTACCAAGCTGATGGATGTCACCACTGAACACCTCAATGTAAAAGTGTGTGTGTGTGTCAGAGGAGGCTGGTCAGGATGGAACACATGGAAACATTGATTCTGTTCCAACCATGACATTGAGCCCCTCCTCTTATAGCGCCTCCCACCAGCCTCCTCTGGTGTGTGTGTGTGTGTGTGTGTGTGTGTGTGTGTGTGCATCTGCATGTGGGTCTGTGTAGGAGAGAGGGGGGAGACAGAGAGAGGGGGGAGACAGAGAGAGGGGGAGACAGAGAGAGGGGGAAACAGAGGGAGGGGGAGACAGAGAGAGGGGCAGACAGAGGGAGGGGCAGACAGAGAGAGGGGGAGACAGAGAGGGGGAGACAGAGGGAGGGGGAGACAGAGAGCGGAGGAGACAGAGAGAGGGGGGAGACAGAGAGGAGGGGAGACAGAGAGGGGGAGACAGAGAGAGGAAGAGCGAGAGAGAGAGTCTGAGTGTGTCTGCCTCTCTCTTCCTCCCTGTACTTCTGTGAAAGAGTGGCTCAATAAATATAAAACCATCCCAAATCACGTTGTATATAAATTGTGTGTGTGTTCTGTCCCTACAGGAGTTTGCCGGTGAGGGCCTGCGGACCCTAGCTCTAGCCTATAAGGACCTGGATGAGAAATACTTCAGCAGCTGGAAACAGCGCCACCATGAGGCCAGCACAGCCCTGGAGGACAGGGAGGACAAACTAGACCAGCTCTATGAGGAGATAGAGAAAGATCTGATGGTAGGAAGGAGTTAAACACTTAAACCAGGATCAGATGAACGTCTCCAGACAAAGACTGGATGATACAGTATGTCTTAAAGCGAAGGTAACCCGGTTGAAAATTAAATCCAGTGAAAATTATGAACAAACTTCCCAATAAAAAGTTCCTGCTTAATTTCATGTTTTAACAGTAAATTACCTCTGAACCAGGGTCAGTTTAGCTTTGGCAGGTTAAAGATATGAAAAGACCTAATGGTATGTCCTGAACACTGAACCAGGGGCCGTTTTAGCTCTTACAGATAGAGAAAGGATTGTAATTACATGTGCGTGTGTGTGTGTGTGTGTGTAGTTGCTGGGAGCTACAGCCATAGAGGATAAGCTCCAGGATGGTGTGCCACAGACCATCGAGCAGCTCGCCAAAGCTGACATCAAGATCTGGGTGCTCACCGGAGACAAACAGGGTTAGTCAACAAGCAACATACTCTCAGCTATCTGCCTCACATATAACAGAATAACAATAGGTTTTCCCAGAGAGTTCTAGCAAAATTCTTGCATGAGAAATTGCTCTTTGCAAAGAAGCAAATGTATTTTTATTTCATTTACAATTTTAATTGAAAATAATCCAATCAAATCAAATCAAATGTATTTATATAGCCCTTCGTACATCAGCTGATATCTCAAAGTGCTGTACAGAAACCCAGCCTGAAACCCCAAACAGCAAGCAATGCAGGTGTAGAAGCACGGTGGCTAGGAAAAACTCCCTAGAATAATACCAGTAAGTTACCTAATTGTTACCCAGATTTGATGTTAAGCTCAAATGGCTGCATTGGATATTTAAAGGGTTGGTAAAATAAAAATAAAAATGTTATCTTATTTTGGACAACGATGTTGTTGTTTCTTCCAAACCATCAAGGTATTTAAGCCACGTCTATCTCTATGTCTAACCCAGAGGAGGTTGGTGGGATGGGGCTACAGGAGGTTGGTGGGATAGGGCTACAGGAGGCTGGTGGGATGGGGCTACAGGAGGCTGGTGGGATGGGGCTACAGGAGGCTGGTGGGATGGGGCTACAGGAGGCTGGTGGGATGGGGCTACAGGAGGCTGGTGGGATGGGGCTACAGGAGGACGGGCTCATTGTGACGGTTGGAATGTAATTCATGTAAAGCAGTGGAGGTTGCTGAGGGGAGGACGAATCATAATATTGGTCAAAATGGAGTGAATGAAACGGTATCATACGCATGTTTTCATGTTTGATTCCATTCACTCCATTCGATTCACTCCATTCCATTCACTCCATTCCAATCACTCCATTCCATTCACTCCATTCCATTCACTCCATTCACTCCATTCCATTCACTCCCTTCCATTCACTCCATTCACTCCATTCCATTCACTCCATTCCATTCACTCCATTCCATCATTCACTCCATTCCATTCACTCCATTCCATTCACTCCATTCCATTCACTCCATTCACTCCATTCACTCCATTCCATTCACTCCATTCCATTCACTCCATTCCATTCACTCCATTCCATTCACTCCATTCCATTCACTCCATTCACTCCATTCCATTCACTGCATTCCAATCACTCCCTTCCATTCACTCCATTCACTCCATTCCAATCACTCCATTCACTCCATTCCATTCACTCCCTTCCATTCACTCCATTCACTCCATTCCAATCACTCCATTCACTCCATTCCATTTACTCCATTCCAATCACTCCATTCACTCCATTCCATTCACTCCATTCCATTCACTCCATTCACTCCATTCCATTCACTCCATTCCATTCACTCCATTCCATTCACTCCATTCACTCCATTCCATTCACTCCATTCCATTCACTCCATTCACTCCATTCCATTCAGTCCTTTCCATTCACTCCATTCCATTCACTCCCTTCCATTCACTCCCTTCCATTCACTCCCTTCCATTCACTCCCTTCCATTCACTCCATTCCATTCACTCCATTCCATTCACTCCCTTCCATTCACTCCATTCCATTCACTCCATTCCATTCACTCCATTCACTCCATTCCATTCACTGCATTCCAATCACTCCATTCCATTCACTCCATTCACTCCATTCCATTCACTCCCTTCCATTCACTCCATTCCATTCACTCCATTCCATTCACTCCCTTCCATTCACTCCCTTCCATTCAGTCCATTCCATTCAATCCATTCCATTCACTCCATTCACTCCATTCCATTCAGTCCATTCCATTCACTCCATTCGAATCACTCCATTCCATTCACGCCATTCCATTCACTCCATTCCATTCACTCCATTCACTCCATTCCAATCACTCCATTCCATTCACTCCATTCCATTCACACCCTTCCATTCACTCCACTCCATTCACTCCATTCCATTCACTCCATTCCAATCACACCATTCCATTCACTCTCTTCCATTCACTCCATTCCATTCACTCCATTCCAATCACTCCATTCCAATCACTCCATTCCAATCACTCCATTCCATTCACACCATTCCATTCACTCCATTCCATTCACTCCATTCCATTCACTCCATTCCATTCACTCCATTCCATTCACTCCATTCTCTCCATTCCATTCACTCCCTTCCATTCACTCCATTCCATTCCATTCACTCCATTCCATTCCATTCACTCCATTCCATTCACTTCATTCCATTCCATTCACTCCATTCCATTCCATTCACTCCATTCCATTCACTCCATTCCATTCCATTCACTCCATTCCATTCACTCCATTCCATTCACTCCATTACATTCACACCATTCCAATCACTCCATTCCATTCACTCCCTTCCATTCACTCCATTCCATTCACTCCATTCCATTCACTCCATTCCATTCACTCCATTCCATTCCATTCACTCCATTCCATTCACTCCATTACATTCACTCCATTCCATTCACACCATTCCAATCACTCCATTCCATTCCATTCACTCCATTCCATTCACTCCATTCGATTCACTCCATTCCATTCACTCCCTTCCATTCACTCCATTCCATTCACACCATTCCAATCACTCCATTCCATTCACTCCATTCCATTCACTCCATTCCAATCACTCCATTCCATTCACTCCATTCCATTCACTCCATTCACTCCATTCCATTCACTCCCTTCCATTCACTCCATTCACTCCATTCCATTCACTCCATTCCATTCACTCCATTCCATCATTCACTCCATTCCATCATTCACTCCATTCCATTCACTCCATTCCATTCACTCCATTCCATTCACTCCCTTCCATTCACTCCATTCCATTCACTCCATTCCATTCACTCCCTTCCATTCACTCCCTTCCATTCACTCCATTTCATTCACTCCATTCCATTCACTCCATTCACTCCATTCACTCCATTCCATTCACTCCATTCCATTCACTCCATTCCATTCACTCCATTCCATTCACTCCATTCCATTCACTCCATTCACTCCATTCCATTCACTGCATTCCAATCACTCCCTTCCATTCACTCCATTCACTCCATTCCATTCACTCCCTTCCATTCACTCCATTCCAATCACTCCATTCACTCCATTCCATTCACTCCATTCCAATCACTCCATTCACTCCATTCCATTCACTCCATTCCATTCACTCCATTCACTCCATTCCATTCACTCCATTCCATTCACTCCATTCCATTTACTCCATTCACTCCATTCCATTCACTGCATTCCAATCACTCCATTCACTCCATTCCATTCACTCCATTCCATTCACTCCTTTCCATTCACTCCCTTCCATTCACTCCCTTCCATTCACTCCCTTCCATTCACTCCATTCCATTCACTCCATTCCATTCACTCCCTTCCATTCACTCCATTCCATTCACTCCATTCCATTCACTCCATTCACTCCATTCCATTCACTGCATTCCAATCACTCCATTCCATTCACTCCATTCACTCCATTCCATTCACTCCCTTCCATTCACTCCATTCCATTCACTCCATTCCATTCACTCCCTTCCATTCACTCCCTTCCATTCACTCCATTCCATTCACTCCCTTCCATTCAATCCATTCCATTCACTCCATTCACTCCATTCCATTCACTCCATTCCATTCACTCCATTCGAATCACTCCATTCCATTCACTCCATTCCATTCACTCCATTCCATTCACTCCATTCACTCCATTCCAATCACTCCATTCCATTCACTCCATTCCATTCACACCCTTCCATTCACTCCACTCCATTCACTCCATTCCATTCACTCCATTCCAATCACACCATTCCATTCACTCTCTTCCATTCACTCCATTCCATTCACTCCATTCCAATCACTCCATTCCAATCACTCCATTCCAATCACTCCATTCCAATCACTCCATTCCAATCACACCATTCCATTCACTCCATTCCATTCACTCCATTCCATTCCAATCACTCCATTCCATTCACTCCATTCCATTCACTCCATTCACTCCATTCCATTCACTCCCTTCCATTCACTCCATTCCATTCCATTCACTCCATTCCATTCACTCCATTCCATTCCATTCACTCCATTCCATTCACTCCATTCCATTCACTCCATTCCATTCCATTCACTCCATTCCATTCACTCCATTCCATTCACTCCATTCCATTCACACCATTCCAATCACTCCATTCACTCCATTCCATTCACTCCATTCCATTCACTCCATTCCCTTCCATTCACTCCATTCCATTCACTCCATTCCATTCACTCCATTCCATTCACACCATTCCATTCACACCATTCCAATCACTCCATTCCATTCCATTCACTCCATTCCATTCACTCCATTCCATTCACTCCATTCCATTCACTCCCTTCCATTCACTCCCTTCCATTCACTCCATTCCATTCACACCATTCCATTCACACCATTCCAATCACTCCATTCCATTCACTCCATTCCATTCACTCCATTCACTCCATTCCATTCACTCCATTCACTCCATTCCATTCACTCCATTCCATTCACTCCATTCCATTCACTCCATTCCATTCACACCATTCCAATCACTCCATTCCATTCACTCCATTCCATTCACTCCATTACATTCACACCATTCCATTCACACCATTACATTCACTCCATTCCAATCCCGCTGTTCCTTGAGGTGTATTTGTACTTTTTTTTTTGTAACTGATTCTACTGCTTCTACTGGCTCTATGTAGTACTGTGCCCCTCCCGTAGTCTGTTCTGGACTTGGGGATTGTGAAGAGACCTCCGGTGGCATGTATTTGATACCATTCTACTCATTCAGCTCCAGCCATTACCACGAGCCCGTCCTCCCCAATTAGGGTGCCACCAACCTCCTTTGATGTGTAGGACCATATGTCCACATCACTGTGTCTGTCTCCAACTATCATATTGTGTGTTTTTGTCATTGACAGAGACGGCGGAGAACATTGGCTACTCCTGCAACATGCTACGAGAGGAGATGAACGACATCTTCATCGTGTCGGCCAACAACTCAGACGATGTCAGACAGGAACTGAGGTCAGAGGATTTGACATCATATCCCTGCTGCCTCAATACTAACACCATTTGTCCAGGGTTTAGTACCTACCCAGCACCAATACACCTAATTCAACTTATAATGGCCTTTAAATGGAGACTGATTAGTTGACCGGTTGAAAAGTGGGATTGGAACAATGCCTGTCATTGATGCTGTTCTTCAGAACCAGCATAGACCATCACATCTCATCCCATCCCAGGTTGAAACATCCCATCACAGGTTGATAACATCTCATCCCAGGTTGATAACATCCCATCCCAGGTTGATAACATCTCATCCCAGGTTGATAACATCCCATCCCAGGTTGAAAACATCCCATCCCATCCCAGGTTGATAACATCCCATCCCAGGTTGATAACATCTCATCCCAGGTTGATAACATCTCATCCCAGGTTGATAACATCCCATCCCAGGTTGAAAACATCCCATCCCATCCCAGGTTGATAACATCCCATCCCATCCCAGGTTGATAACATCCCATCTCATCCCAGGGCGATAATATCTCATCCCAGGTTGATAACATCCCATCCCAGGGTGATAACATCCCAGGGTGATAACATCCCAGGTTGATAACATCCCATCCCAGGTTGAAAACATCCAATCCCAGGTTGATAACATCACATCCCAGGTTGATAACATCCCGTCCCAGGTTGATAACATAGACATGGTGGAATAGAATGAGATGAGAGGATTTGTTTTGTATTGAACCAGGAATGCATGGAGCACCATGAAACCAGGTGCAGAGGAGGAGGCCAACTTCATGCCAGAGAGGACGCTGGGTAACAAGCCAAAGGTGGTCAGGGACGAGGAGGCGAACGGGGAGTACGGCCTGGTCATCAACGGACACAGTCTGGTGAGACACTACAGTCCTATTTACTGTAGTCTGGTGAGACACTACAGTCCTATTTACTGTAAATCAGTCTGGTGAGACACTACAGTCCTATTTACTGTAAATCAGTCTGGTGAGACACTACAGTCCTATTTACTGTAAATCAGTCTGGTGAGACACTACAGTCATATTTACTGTAAATCAGTCTGATGAGACACCACAGTCCTATTTACTGTAGCCTGGTGAGACACTACAGTCCTATTTACTGTAAATCAGTCTGGTGAGACAATACAGTCCTATTTACTGTAGTCTGGTGAGACACTACAGTCCTATTTACTGTAAATCAGTCTGGTGAGACACTACCGTCCCATTTACTGTAAATCAGTCTGGTGAGACACTACAGTCCTATTTACTGTAAATCAGTCTGGTGAGACACTACAGTCCTATTTACTGTAAATCAGTCTGGTGAGACACTACCGTCCTATTTACTGTAAATCAGTCTGGTGAGACACTACCGTCCCATTTACTGTAAATCTTGCACTAACATGAGCCCTGATTCCTTATCGTGTCAAATATCTGATTGTGCCCATATTTTAGACAGATAAGACACATGGTAAAAGGATTAGATACATTTTAGACATGTGAACTGATTCTGATCCGTTTAATGGGATCTGAACATCCATATTTGATCTGTTACCATTAGATTCTACTCTACCCTCTCTCTCCCTCCCCCATCAGGCCTATGCCCTAGAGCGTAGCATGGAGCTGCTGTTCCTACGCACAGCCTGTCTGTGTAAGACAGTGATCTGCTGCAGAGTGACTCCACTACAGAAAGCCCAGGTGGTTGAGCTGGTCAAGAAATACAAACAGGCCGTCACTCTGGCCATAGGAGACGGGGCCAACGACGTCAGCATGATTAAAGGTAACTTAGAATATACTGTCAAAAATGGCACCCTAATCACCTAAATAGTGCACTGCTTTTGACCAGGGTCCATATAGGAGCACCCTTTGACTGCAGATCTAGGGTCAGATAACTACACCAGTCAAATAGAGTTAGGGAAACACAGACTCTGTGTGATAATGCTGTGGAGAGAAAAGTTGTGAACTTGAGCTTAACCCTCTGAGCCCAATGGTCCCTGAACAATATGCTTACCTTCTCTCTCCAAATCAAATCAAATCAAATTTATTTATATAGCCCTTCGTACATCAGCTGATATCTCAAAGTGCTGTACAGAAACCCAGCCTAAAACCCCAAACAGCAAGCAATGCAGGTGTAGAAGCACGGTGGCTAGGAAAAACTCCCTAGAAAGGCCAAAACCTAGGAAGAAACCTAGAGAGGAACCAGGCTATGTGGGGTGGCCAGTCCTCTTCTGGCTGTGCCGGGTGGAGATTATATCAGAACATGGCCAAGATGTTCAAATGTTCATAAATGACCAGCATGGTCGAATAATAATAAGGCAGAACAGTTGAAACTGGGGCAGCAGCACGGCCAGGTGGACTGGGGACAGCAAGGAGTCATCATGTCAGGTAGTCCTGGGGCATGGTCCTACGCACACTTAGATTCACACAGGACACCGAATAGGACAGGAGAAGTACTCCAGATATAACAAACTGACCCTAGCCCCCCGACACAAACTACTGCAGCATAAATACTGGAGGCTGAGACAGGAGGGGTCAGGAGACACTGTGGCCCCATCCGAGGACACCCCCGGACAGGGCCAAACAGGAAGGATATAACCCCACCCACTTTGCCAAAGCACAGCCCCCACACCACTAGAGGGATATCTTCAACCACCAACTTACCATCCTGAGACAAGGCTGAGTATAGCCCACAAAGACCTCCGCCACGGCACAACCCAAGTTGATTCACATCAGTGAATCAACCCTCTCTCCATCCTCTACCCCCCCTCCCCTCTCTCCCTCCCCCCTCTTTCTTCCCCTCTCTTTCCCTCTCCTCCCCTCTCCTCCCCTCTCTCCCTCCCCACTCTTTCCTCCCCTCTCTTTCCCTCTCCTCCCCACTCTCTCTCCAGCTGCTCATATAGGTGTAGGTATAAGCCTCTCCTCCCCTCTCTTTCCCTCTCCTCCCCACTCTCTCTCCAGCTGCTCATATAGGTGTAGGTATAAGCCTCTCCTCCCCACTCTCTCTCCAGCTGCTCATATAGGTGTAGGTATAAGCCTCTCCTTCTCTCTCTCTCCAGCTGCTCATATAGGTGTAGGTATAAGCCTCTCCTCCCCTCTCTCCCTCCCCCCTCTTTCCTCCCCTCTCTTTCCCTCTCCTCCCCTCTCTCTCTCCAGCTGCTCATATAGGTGTAGGTATAAGCCTCTCCTCCCCTCTCTCTCTCCAGCTGCTCATATAGGTGTAGGTATAAGCGGTCAGGAGGGGATGCAGGCGGTCCTGTCCTCAGACTACTCCTTTGCTCAGTTCTGCTTCCTAGAGGTAAGAGGACCACTGACACACCAGTGACGTTTTTTAAATCACAATGCAAAACCCACATTTTTAAACTTCTGATTTTTATCAGTGGTTTATCGGTCTAATAGTCTGTTGTTGTTTGTACAATTTAAAATAAAGTTTTTTTTTTTGTTTTTTTTTCATGGAATTGACAGCGCCTCCTCCTGGTCCACGGTCGCTGGTCCTACCTGAGGATGTGTAAGTTCCTGCGCTACTTCTTCTACAAGAACTTCACCTTTACCTTCGTCCACTTCTGGTACGCCTTCTTCTGCGGATTCTCAGCACAGGTACGACAGAAAAAAAGAGGGGGGAGAGAGAGGGGAGGGAGAGAGAGAGGGGGGAGAAGAGGGGAGGGAGAGAGAGAGGGGGGAGAAGAGGGGAGGGAGAGAGAGAGGGGGGAGAAGAGGGGAGGGAGAGAGAGCGGGGGGAGAAGAGGGGAGGGAGAGAGAGAGGGGGGAGACTTCTATTTCTACTTCTACTTCTATTTCTTTAAAGCCCTGTGCAGTCATTACATTTTTAAATCATCGTTGTATGTCTAATAAATCACTGTGCGTGTTTATTTCATGAAAATAACTCCAAATATATGTTTAAGAATTTATTTCCCTGAGCCTCCTTTTGCCATTGAACTGCTGTCTGGTCATGTGGGCGTGTTGATACAAATGCTTATTTATTTACATACACTGCCCTGATTGGCAGATAGAATCATCTTGACTCTACAGAGCCTACCCCGCTTACCCCTTCAAAGTAGGAGGATACATATGCAAATAAAAGATGACTGGTCATTGGTTAGAATAATCCCATCAGATTGTGATGGCATGCTGTCAGACAAGAACAACAACAAAAAAAAGTTATATTAAAAAAAGGCACTGTGTATCGCAGTGTTGCGGCGTCACTAAAGCCTGGGGTTCGATCCCAGGCTGAGTAATTACCGTCCGGGACTGGGAGTCCCAGTCACCAGCGTCATCCGGATTAGATGAGGGTTTGGCTGAGGGGGGGCTTTACTTGGCTCATCGCACTCTAGCGACTCCTTGTGGCGGGCCGGACGCCTGCAAGCTGATGTCGGTCGCCAGTTGAACGGTGTCTCCTCCAACACATCGGTGTGGCTAGCTTCCAGGTTAAGCGAGTGGGTGTTAACCTTTCTAGCGCTCGACAACATTCCGCTGAAAAGGCAGCGTGCGAAATTCAAAAATATTTTTTAGAAATATGTAACTTTCACACATTAACAAGTTCAATACAGCAAATGAAAGATAAACATATTGTTAATCTACCCATCGTGTCCGATTTCAAAAATGCTTTACAGCGAAAGCACAACATATTATGTTAGGTCATAGCCAAGTCGAAAAAACACACAGCCGTTTTTCCAGCCAAAGATAGGAGTCACAAAAAGCAGAAATATAGATCAAATGAATCACTAACCTTTGATGATCTTCATCAGATGACACTCATAGGACATCATGTTGCACAATACATGTATGTTTTGTTCTATAATGTGCATATTTATATCCAAAAATCTCAGTTCACATTGGCGAGTTACGTGCAGTAATGTTTTGATTCCAAAACATCTGGTGATTTTGCAGAAATACTCATAATAAACATTGACAAAAGATACTAGTGTTATTCACGGAATTAAAGATAGACATCTCCTTAATGCAACCGCTGTGTCAGATTTTTTAAAAACTTTACAGAAAAAGCATCATCTGAGAACGGCGCTCAGAACCCGAAACAGCCAGAGGAATATCCGACATTTTGGAATCAACAAAGTTAGAAACAACACCATAAATATTCACTTACCTTTGATGATCTTCGTCAGAAGGCACTCCCAGGAATCCCAGTTCGACAATAAATGACTAATTTGTTCCATAAAGTTCCATCATTTATGTCCAAATAGCCACTTGTTGTTAGCGTGTTCAGCCCAGTAATCCCTCTTCATGAGGCGTGAGCATTTCATTCAGACAAAAACCCGAAAGGTTCCATTACAGTCCTTTAGAAACATGTCAAACGATGTATGGAATCAATCGTTAGGATGTTTTTAACATAAAACATCAATAAGGTTCCAACCAAAGTATTCCTTTGTCTTCAGAAAGGCACTGGAACGAGAGGTAACTCTGTCGGGAGCGCGTGTCATGAGACCGAGGCACTATGCCAGACCACTGACTCAAACAGGTCTCATGAGCCCCTCCTTTATAATCCTCATTCAAATTTCAAAAGACGGTTGACATCTAGTGGAAGCCCTGGGAAGTGCAACCTCATCCATATCTTAATGTGTACTCGGTAGGCCAAGCTTTGAAAAACTACAAACCTCAGATGTCCCACTTCCTGGTTGGATTTTTCTCAGGTTTTCGCCTGCCATATGAGTTCTGTTATACTCACAGACATCATTCAAACAATTTTATAAACTTCAGAGTGTTTTCTATCCAATACTAATAACATGCATATATTAGCATCTGGGGACAGAGTAGGAGGCAGTTCACTCTGGGCACGCTATTCATCCAAAAGTGAAAATGCTGCCCCCTATCCCAAAAAGATTAAGAAGTGCATTTTGGTGGGTCATGTTTCGGAGGACGCATGAATCGACCTTCTCCTCTCCCGAGCCCGTTGGGAAGATGCAGCGATGAGACAAGATCAAAATCACGAAATTGTGGAGGAAAAGTGTGTAAAAAATTCAAAAAAAATAAACTCTTGCACTAAAAGGACATTATCATAATTTATACCATTTCAGAGTGTTATTTCGACCTCGTAGTGTGGAAATCAATTATTATATATATATTTTTTATACAGAAATTCACATTTTTGACTGCACTACCCCTTTAAAACAACTGTTCAGTATTTTCAGATGTATAAGGTTATTTGTCTCTGATGATCTGATTGTGTTTCTGCCAGACCGTGTATGACGAGTGGTTCATCACGTTGTATAACCTAGTCTACACAGCACTTCCTGTACTGGGTATGAGTCTGTTTGACCAGGTAAAACATGTGTGATGTCAATGTGTTTGCGTGAGTGCAGGAATTAATGTGTTCATGTGTGTGTGTGTGTGGAGGAATTAACATGTTCATGTGTGTGTGTGTGTGGAGGAATTAACATGTTCATGTGTGTGTGCAGGAATTAATGTGTTCATGTGTGTGTGTGTGCAGGAATTAATGTGTTCATGTGTGTGTGTGCAGGAATTAATGTGTTCATGTGTGTGTGTGGAGGAATTAACATGTTCATGTGTGTGTGCAGGAATTAATGTGTTCATGTGTGTGTGTGGAGGAATTAACATGTTCATGTGTGTGTGCAGGAATTAATGTGTTCATGTGTGTGTGCAGGAATTAATGTGTTCATGTGTGTGTGCAGGAATTAATGTGTTCATGTGTGTGTGTGGAGGAATTAACATGTTCATGTGTGTGTGCAGGAATTAATGTGTTCATGTGTGTGTGCAGGAATTAATGTGTTCATGTGTGTGTGCAGGAATTAATGTGTTCATGTGTGTGTGTGGAGGAATTAACATGTTCATGTGTGTGTGCAGGAATTAATGTGTTCATGTGTGTGTGCAGGAATTCATGTGTTCATGTGTGTGTGTGCAGGAATTAATGTTTTCATGTGTGTGTGCAGGAATTCATGTGTTCATGTGTGTGTGCAGGAATTCATGTGTTCATGTGTGTGTGTGCAGGAATTAATGTGTTTATGCAATATGCGTGTGCATTTCTTGTTTCTCCCACACATTTAGATTTGTGTAATTGAGAATTATTTTTCTACCTCACTGTCTCCCCCTGGTGTCCAGGATGTGAATGACATGTGGAGTTTCCAGCACCCCCAGCTGTACGTTCCAGGCCAGCTGAATCAGTACTTCAGTAAGACAGCCTTCTTTAAGTGTGCCCTCCACAGTGTCTACAGCTCAGTAGTGCTGTTCTTCATCCCCTACGCTGCCATGTACGACACGGTCCGAGACGACGGGCGAGACATTGCTGACTACCAGTCCTTCGCCCTGCTGGCACAGACCTGTCTGGTCATCACTGTCTGTATACAGGTACAGTACAATACAATACATTAGAGTACAGTACAATATATTACATTACAGTACAATACAGTACAATGAATTACACATTACAGTAAAATACATCGCAGTACATTACAGTACAATACATTACAGTAAAAAAAAACATTACATTACAACACATTACAATACATTACAACACAGTACAATGTATTATATTACAGTACAATGTATTATATTACAGTACAATGTATTATATTACAGTACAATACATTACAGTACAATGCATTACAGTACAGTACAATACATTACAGTACAATGCATTACAGTACAATACATTACAGTACAATGCATTACAGTACAGTACAATACATTACAGTACAATACATTACAGTACAATACATTACAGTACAATGCATTACAGTACAGTACAATGCATTACAGTACAGTACAATACATTACAGTACAATGCATTACAGTACAGTACAATACATTACAGTACAATGCATTACAGTACAGTACAATGTATTACAGTACAGTACAATGCATTACAGTACAGTACAATACATTACAGTACAATGCATTACAGTACAGTACAATGTATTACAGTACAGTACAATGTATTACAGTACAGTATAATGCATTACAGTACAATACAATGTATTACAGTACAGTACAATGCATTACAGTACAATGTATTACAGTACAATCCATTACAGTAAAGACCGTACAACACATTGGGACCACAGTCAAGTACTGGGAAAAATGTAATCAATGTAAAATGGACCCAGATAAAAAAAAAAATCTTATTTCTTAACTTTGACTTGAGAAAGTTAGACTCTAATTTCTAAAAATAGGCATTTTGGCTGACTGAAACCCATTTTTTTTAACCTTTATTTATCTAGGTAAGTCAGTTAAGAACAAATTCTTGTTTCACCTGCCCTGATTGAAAACGGTTAGACCATTGACATATCCGTGTGCCTGTCTGTCATTGGTTGTCAGTCTGTGTCCGTCTTTGTTCATCAGATGTATACCCCCCCCCCCCCCCCCCCTGTAGCTGTGTCTGGACATGTCTTACTGGACAGCGGTGAACCACTTATTTGTGTGGGGGAGTCTGGCCATGTACTTCACTGTCACCTTCACCATGTACAGCAACGGCACGTACCTCATCTTCCCTGCATCCTTCCCCTTCATCGGTGAACAGCGCCCTCACAACACACCACTGCACTACACAACACTACACACCACTACACTACACAACATACCACTACACTACACAACACTACACACCACTACACTACACAACACACCACTACACTACACACCACTACACACCACACTACACACCACTACACTACACAACACACCACTACACTACACAACACTACACTACACTACACAACACTACACTACACAACACTACACTACACAAAACTACACAACACTACACTACACAACACTACACTACACAACACACTACACTACACAACACACTACACTACACAACACTACACTACACTACACAAAACTACACTACACAACACTACACTACACTACACAAAACTACACTACACACCACTACACTACACAACACTACACTACACTACACAAAACTACACTACACAACACTACACTACACTACACAACACACTACACTACACAACACTACACTACACAACACTACACTACACTACACAAAACTACACTACACAACACTACACAAAACTACACTACACAACACTACACTACACAAAACTACACTACACACCACTACACAACACTACACAACACTACACACCACTACACTACACAACACTACACTACACTACACAAAACTACACTACACAACACTACACAAAACTACACTACACAACACTACACTACACAAAACTACACTACACACCACTACACAACACTACACAACACTACACACCACTACACTACACAACACACCACTACACTACACACCACTACACACCACTACACTACACAACACTACACTACACAACACTACACTACACAACACTACACTACGCTACACAAAACTACACTACACACCACTACACTACACAACACTACACTACACACTACACGACACAACACAACACTACACTACACAACACTATACCACACCACACCACTACACTACACAACACACCACTACACTACACTACACAAAACTACACTACACTACACTACACAACACACCACAACACACTACACGACACAACACAACACTACACTACACAACACTATACCACACCACACCACTACACAACACACCACTACACTACACTACACACCACAACACTACACAACACACCACTACACTACACAACACAACACTACACTACACACCACTACACTACACTCCACTACACTACACAACACACCACAACACACCACAACACTACACAACACTACACACTACACTACACTCCACTACACACCACACTACACTACACAACACACCACAACACACCACAACACTACACTACACAACACACCACAACACACCACTACACACAACCCACCACACCATTACACTACACAACACAACACAACACTACACACCACACCACTACACTAAACAACACAACACAACACTACACACCACACCACTACACTAAACAACACACCACAACACACCACTGCACTACAATACACAACCCACCACACCACTACACTACACAACACAACACAACACACCACTACACTACAATACACAACCCACCACACCACTACACTACACAACACAACACACCACTACACGTCACTTCAACACTATCTTGAGCCAGGTCAAACTCTAGACAGGGTGTGTGTGTGTGTGTGTGTGTGTGTGTGTGTGTGTGTCTGTCTCCCTGCATCAGGCACAGCCAGGAACTCCCTGAACCAGCCCAACGTGTGGCTGACCATCCTGCTCACCTCCATCCTCTGTGTACTTCCTGTGGTTGCCTACCGCTTCCTGTTAATACAGCTCCGCCCCACTATCAACGACAAGGTGGAACCATTGACCAATCACACGTTGTCTTCTAGGAACACTAACCAATCACACGCTGTCTTCTAGGAACACTGACCAATCACACGCTGTCTTCTTGGAACACTGACCAATCACACACAGGCTTCTAGAAACACTGACCTAAAGGTCTTATTTAAAAATGATAAACAACAAGTGGAATACTAGTCCCAAAATACCACCCTATTTCCTAAATAGTGCACTACCATTATGGGTATAGGGTGCCATTTGTGGCACATCCCTACTGAATCTAAGATGAAGCCTATCCCTCCCCTTTCGTCCAGGTGATGTTCAAGGTGAGACAGGCCAAGGCCGCGCCCCCTCCCCTAGCCCGCCGTGCCCGGATTCGCCACACCAGCACACGCCGTTCCGGCTACGCCTTCTCGCATGCGGCGGGCTACGGGGACCTGGTGACGTCCAACCGTTTCCTGCGCAGTCACGCCATCACACTCACCACCGCCTTCACCCCTCTGGGACGCACCACGGGGTTCAGCCCCACGGGCCGCTCAGCCGGATACAGCCCCACTGGGAACGCTCTGAACTCCAGACCACAGGATGTGGAGGTGACATCACTGCAAATGTACCACATGATGCGAGACCCCGCCTTCTGATGTACCGCACTTTGCCAGCCTTAAAGTCAGTCATATCTTAGCCACTTCTGAGACTCACTTAGATAATTCATTTGATGATACAGCAGTAGCAATACAAGGATATAACATCTGTAGAAGAAACAGAAATGTTTATGAGGGATGTGTTGCTATATATATTCAGAGCCATATCCCTGTAATGCTTAGAGAAGATGTCAAGTGTTAATGAAGTGTTGTGGTTGCAGGTTCACCTGGCACACCTAAAGCCTTTTATTTTGGGGTGTTGCTATAGGCCACCAAGTACTAACCAAGTATATAAATAATATGTGTGAAATGCTTGATAGTGTATGTGATGTAAACAAAGAGGTCTACTTTCTTGGGGACCTGAATATGGACTGTTTTCCATGAAGCTGTCCCTTCAAAAGGAAGCTTTTCACTGTAACCAGTGCCTGTAATCTGGTTCAGGTTATTAATCGTTCTACCAGGGTGTTTACAAACACTACAGGAACAAGATTATCCACATACACTACTGTTCAAAAGTTTGGGGTCACGTAGAAATGTCCTTGTTTTTGAAAGAAAACCACATTTTTTGTCCATTAAAATAACATAAAATTGATCAGAAATACAGTGTAAACATGGTTAATGTTGTAAATGACTATTATAGCTGGAAACAGCAGTTTTTTAATGGAATATCTACATAGGCTTACAGAGGCCCATTATCAGCAACCATCACTCCTGTGTTCCAATGGCACGTTGTGTTAGCTAATCCATGTTCATCATTTTAAAAGGCTAATTGATTATTAGAAAACCCTTTTGCAATTATGTTAGCACAGCTGAAAACTGTTGTGCTGTTTAAAGAAGCAATAAAACTGGCCTTCTTTAGACTAGTTGAGTATCTGGAGCATTAGCATTTGTGGGTTCGATTACAGGCTCAAAATGGCCAGAAACAAAGAGCTTTCTTCTGAAACTCGTCAGTCTATTCTTGTTCTGAGAAATGAAGGCTATTCCATGTGTCACGATCGTCGTATTGAGGAGACCAAAGCGCAGCGTGATGTGAATACATCTTTTTAATGAAGGACGAAAAAACACGAAGTACACTAAACAAACAAACAAAATAACAAGACGAACGTGACCGCTATCAAAACTGAGTGCAAACATGCAACATCACATAGACAATAACCCCTAGACAGTACAAAAACACATACATCACCCATGTCACACCCTGACCTAACCAAAATATATAAAGAAAACAAAGAATACTCAGGTCAGGGCGTGACACCATGCGAGAAATTGCCAAGAAACTGAAGATCTCGTACAACGCTGTGTACTACTCCCTTCACAGAACAGCGCAAACTGGCTCTAACCAGAATAGAAAGAGGAGTGGGAGGCCCCGGTGCACAACTGAGCAAGAGGACATGTACATTAGAGTGTCTAGTTTGAGAAACAGACAACTCACAAGTCCTCAACTGGCAGATTCATTAAATAGTACCCGCAAAACACAAGTCTCAACGTCAACCCTGAAGAGGCGACTACGGGATGCTGTCCTTCTAGTCAGAGTTGCAAAGAAAAAGCCATATCTCAGACTGGCCAATAAAAATAAAATATTAAGATGGGCAAAAGATGAAGATGAACAGATTAAAGTACAGAGAGATCAAACCTGCTCCAGAATGCTCAGGACCTCAGACTGGGGCAAAGGTTCACCTTCCAACAGGACAACGACCGTAAGCATACAGCCAAGACAACGCAGGAGTCGCTTCAGGATAAGTCTCTGAATGTCATTGAGTGGCCCAGTCAGAGCCCTGACTTGAAGCCAAACATTTCTGGAGAGACCTGAAAATAGCTGTATAGCAACGCTCCCCATCCAACCTGACAGAGCTTGAGAGGATCTGCAGAGAAGAATGGGAGAAACTCCCCAAATGCAGGTGTGCCAAGCTTGCAGCGTCATACCCAAGAAGACTTGAGGCTGTAATCGCTGCCGAAGGTGCTTCAACAAAGTACTGAGTAAAGTGTCTGAATATTTATGTAAATGTGATATTTCATTTGGTTTTTATACATTTGCACACAAAATAATAAAAAACAATTTTTGCTTTGTCATTATGGGGTATCGTGTATAGATTGAGGGTGAAAAAATAAACAATTTTATCAGTTTTAGAATAAAGCTGTAACGTAACAAAATGTGGAAAAAGTCAAGGGGTCTGAATACTTTCCGAATGTATACGGAAAGCTACTGAGGATGGTGACTCTCCTATCGGTCAAATATGTCATCTGAACCTACAGGAAAGTCTTTGTCCTCGGGCCTGGAGGGAAGCCAAAGGCAAAGAGGAAACGCATACCGATCAGTTTGCCTCCAGCTCTTAGCGAACTGCATGGTGGGAAAAGTATGTGAACCCTGGGATTTAATAACTGGTTGACCCTCCTTTGGCAGCAATAACCTCAACCAAATGTTTTCTGTAGTTGCGGATCAGACCTGCACAGCGGTCAGGAGGAATTTTGGACCGTTCCTCTTTACAAAACTGTTTCGGTTCAGCGATATTCTTGGGATGTCTGGTGTGAACTGCTCGCTTGAGGTCATGCCGCAGCATCTCAATGGGGTTGAGGTCAGGACTCTGACTGGGCCACTCTAGAAGGCCTATTTTCTTATGTTGAAGCCATTCTGTTGCTGATTTACTTCTGCATTTTGGTCGTTGTCCTGTTGCATCACCCAACTTCCGTTGAGCTTCAATTGGAGGACAGATAGCCTAACATTCTCCTGCAAAATGTCTTGATAAACTTGGGAATTCGTTTTTCCATCGATGATAGCAAGCTGTCCAGGCCCTGAGGTAGCCCCAAACCATGATGCTCCCTCCACCATTCCGTTGTATGTTCCTTCCAAACAACTCAACTGTAGTTTAATCTGTCCACAGAATATTTTGCCAGTAGCGCTGTGGAACATCCAGGTGCACTTTTGCAGACTTCAGACGTGTAGCAATGTTTTTTTTGCACAGCAGTGGCTTCTTCTGTAGTGTCCTCCCATGAACACCATTCTTGTTTAGTGTTTTAGTGTTTTACCTATCATAGACTCGTCAGCAGAGACGTTATCATGTTCCAGATATTTCTGTAAATCTTTAGCTGACACTCTAGGATTCTTCTTAACCTCATTGAACATTCTGCGCTGTGCTCTTGCAGTCATCTTTGCACTCCTAGGGAGAGTAGCAACAGTGCTGAACTTTCTCCATTTATAGACAATTTGTCTTACTGTGGACTGATGAACATCATTTTAGAGATACTTTTGTAACCCTTTCCAGCTTTATGCAAGTCAACAATTCTTCATCTTAGGTCTTCTGAGATCTCTTTTGTTCGAGGCATCGTTCACATCAGGCAATGCTTCTTGTGAATAGCAAACTTACATTTTGTGAGTGTTTTTTATAGGGCAAGGCAGCTCTAACCAACATCTCCAATCTCATCTCATTGATTGGACTCCGGGTTAGCTGACTCCTGACTCCAATTAGCTTTTGGAGAAGTCATTAGCCTAGGGGGTTCACATACTTTTTCCAACCTACACTGTGAATGTTTAAATTATATATCGATATAGACAAGAAAAATACAATCATTTGTGTGTTATTAGTTTAAGCACACTTTGCTTTTCTATTGCTGTGACTTGGATGAAGATCAGATCAAATTTGATGACCAGTTTATGCAGAAATCCAAGTAATTCCAAAGGGTTCACATACTGTTTCTTGCCACTGTATGCTGATTCTTCAACCATATACGCATCAGTCACTGAAACCCTTAACAAAGAGTTGCAGTCTGTTTTGGAATCGGTGGCCAGAAATAAACTGGCCCTGAACATCTCTAAAACTAAGAGAATTGTATTTGGTACAAATTATTCATGTTTTGGAAATTCCAAATAGTTTGCATCGTCAACTTACACACAGCACTGACACACAGGCTTACCTCACCAGACATCCCACCAGGGGTATTTTCACAGTCCTCAGGTCCGGAACAAATTCAAGGAAACGTACAGTGTTATACAGAGTCATGAGTGCACGGAACTCCCATCTTATATAGCGCAAGTGAACAGCAAACTTGGTTTAAAAAAACTAACAAATAAAGCAACACCTCACGGCACAACGCCTCTCCCCCATGTGACCTACTGGTTGTGTGTATGTACTGACATGTGACCTACTGGTTGTGTGTATGTACTGACATGTGACCTACTGGTTGTGTGTATGTACTGACATGTGACCTACTGGTTGTGTGTATGTACTGACATGTGACCTACTGGTTGTGTGTATGTACTGACATGTGACCTACTGGTTGTGTGTATGTACTGACATGTGACCTACTGGTTGTGTGTATGTACTGACATGTGACCTACTGGTTGTGTGTATGTACTGACATGTGACCTACTGGTTGTGTGTATGTACTGACATGTGACCTACTGGTTGTGTGTATGTACTGACATGTGACCTACTGGTTGTGTGTATGTACTGACATGTGACCTACTGGTTGTGTGTATGTACTGACATGTGACCTACTGGTTGTGTGTATGTACTGACATGTGACCTACTGGTTGTGTGTATGTACTGACATGTGACCTACTGGTTGTGTGTATGTACTGACATGTGACCTACTGGTTGTGTGTATGTACTGACATGTATGTGTTCCTGATAGATGCACACACACACTACATGTTAATGTTTCTAAATGCATGCCAATTCTAATGTGTTTTGTCTCTAATGTGTTTTTTTGTTATGTGTCGGACCCCAGTAAGACTGTTGCTAATGGCGTCGGCTAATGGGGGTTCTAATAAATCACATCAAATACGGTAACACCATCAGAAATATGAAAACCTCTGTTTCTCCTTTTCCCTGCCTCACTCTGTCTCCTGTTCCACTCCTTGGCCTTGTGTCCCATCAAGTCTCTTCTCGTGGGGAAATGTGCCTCTACATATCAACTGTATACCATTAATTACCGTTAAAGCCCTGTGTGAGGACAGATTGACTGTGAGATTCTCTCAGGCTGTCTAAGGAGAATAGACTATACTCACTAAGTGCTGTGACACCGTAGGGAAGGAGAAAACCAAAGGCCACACCAAACATCTCAGAGTTGTAGGTATCTTGCCTAATTCCTAGCCTCGTAAGACCATCCTGATCATGGATTCAATTTGTGTAGTGAAACGGAATGTAAACTTGCGAAATCAGGATGCTAGTACAAGGCTAGTTTCTTCCATGCTCAACCAGCCCTCTACTCCTCCACTGTGATGATACCCTTATTCAATCACACAGGTGAAGGGATGTACGTACTGTACACTTCAACACTACCCATGGAGGGAGAGGGAGTCACATCATCATGTTTATGGGTCTACATCCTGTCTGGCCAATAAGATGGATTGTGGGAGATGGAGGGCATCTCCAGCAGAATCCCGATTGTATGATGGAGTGTTCTTGTCCTTTAAACCTGTTTTTCATTCCTTTTATTCTCATTTCAATTCAGAACTACCCATGGGCCTGATTAGATAATATAAGACATTTGTTTTTATGGAGGAGATAGAATAGATCTTCTGTTCACTAATTTAGCCCTCCTCCAACAGTGTTGATCCTGAATGGGATTGTGACAACGTTAGCATGCTAGCTATTAGCCTCTGAACCAGCGACAGGTAACTTCCAAAATAATGGAAACACATGAGTAAATGAAGGATACAAAGTATATTGAACGCTGATGCTTCCACACAGGTGTGGATCCTGAGTAAATGAATCGATTAACATCCCATCATGCTTAGGGTCATGTATAAAAATGCTGCGCAGGCCATTATTCTGGCTACCATGGCTATGTCCCCATAGGATGCACAGGGCACGAGTGGTCACTGAATGGTTTGATGAGCATGAAAACCAAGTAAACCATAGGCCGTTTCAGTCACCAGTTCTCAACCCAATTGAACACTTACGGGAGATTCTGGGGAGGTGCCTGAAACAGCGTTTTCCACAACCATCAACAAAACACCAAATTATGGAATTTCTTGTGGAAGAATGATGTTGTATCCCTCCAATAGAGTTCTAGATACTTTGTAGAATCTATGCCAAGGTGCATTGAAGCTGTTCTGGCTCGTGGTGGCCCAACGCCCCTATTCAGACACTTTATGTTGGTGTTTCTTTTATTTTGGTAGTTACCTGTAGGTCCCAAGACAACATAACGACATCAGTTGAGAGGCACAGGGACAGCCATGGAGCAGCGGCCCTCGGATGAAGAGACATTTAGGCAGTAGACACAAGGTTGCTGTTTCAACCCCCGGACAGAGCTGGCCAGTATTTTTTTACACTTATTTCAATATTTTATTATTCATTAAAATTAAAATAAACACCCGTTGTAATATTATGTCAACTGTTTTATCATTTCTATGTATTTAAACCATGGTTGGTAATAGAGAAAGATGTTAGACTTTTACAATGAGTCACTTAACATTGCACCAGTTTTGCTGGTCTTTAGTGATATGTTATACTAGAGAGGAGTCCTCTATACACGTCTATTTTAGACCAGAGGAGAAATATCAGATTGAAATAGCTTCTCTAAGAATCTGAGGAGAGAGCAACAGTAGATGAATCGTTAGCTCTCCCACCTCCTGGATTGTTTTGTTATTTATTAGAATTGAAACATCCAGTAGTCATGGTAGATGTTAGACTTTCAATGAGACACCTAACATTCCATCAGTTTGATACAATGTGTGACATGTTATATTAGAGAGGAGTCCTCTATACACATCTATTTTAGACCATAGGATAAATATCAGATTGAAATAGCTTCTCTAAGAATCTGATCCGAGAGCTGTAATAGAAAAGAGAGTACGTGTACATCCATTGATTTAGAGCAAGTGCTAGATGTCAGTCAAGTGTTGAATAAAAAGGTGAAAAAAGGAACTGAACACTGATTGTGCTCCCATGTGAACGTATTAGACAGGGATTTAGTGCTCGAAACCACGTCTGACGCATTCACATGAAAGCAACAATAGACACCTCGTTAGCTCAGACAGCTTAGAACTCCAACCCAAGCTGCATGACAGACACATGTTGTATGTGTCGTAGCAGTATTAACGGAGATCTCAACAGTACATTTATTATCCAGGAGAGGGTGCTACAAACACATCCTTCCCAAACTCAAAAACACTGCTGGCAAATTACCAAGCTGAATGTGGGACAGGGTTTTTTGTTGTTGTTCATTGCATTTTACAATAATCCAAAGCCATTCCTTCACCATAAATACATTTTTTAAATCATTTCTGATGTTTTTTTAAAAGACACAGGCAATGATCTATCCCATATCACAACAAGGGTATGCTATGTGCAATGGAACAAATGGAATAGTCCCAAAAGTGCAACACAAATTCAAGTACAGCACAACAAAGTATGTCAAGTAGGCCAATTCTTCAAGTAGGCAGGCCAGGCAAGGTCAGAAGCATTTTTTATTGTTGTGCTATTAGACAAGTAGAACTGAGTTGGCCCAGAAGGCCCACTGGAGTTGTCTGCAAATTAGATACCATTCCAAGCCTGGGTGAAGGTCTGTTGTCAAATCATTCCAACTCCTTGTCAATAATTTTCATGCCAAACGTGGTTGTCATGAGAATGACATCAATGGACTTGGCAGATCTGGGACCAGGCTATACAATTCCAGAATATGTAAAATATGTTGAAGGCTAGGCCTATGCTCCAGGCCAGGCAGGCCTGTAGTGATGAGGCCTGAGGCAGATAGGCCAGCTGGGCTTGCTCGCCTTGGGCCTGGTAACCAGAGCCTTATGCCATGGTCCTTGCTATTCGGAATCCTTGGGACGTCCCTATACCCCATTGAAGGTGTAATTCAAAATGGTTAGGGTTAGGTAAGGGATAAGGTTAGGGTTCAGAGTAAGGACGTCCTAAGAATCCCAGATATCACTAACCCTTATGCCAGGGCCCAGTCAAGGGCGTGGTGGAAATGACTAAGCCGACTGAGCCCAGTCCGTATTGGGCTGCTTACTGGCTGCTCCTGATTATCTATTCTTAGCTGTATGAGAACATGGCAATGGTTCCTGTGAACCCTCCTACAGTAGCTCCTTTAAAAATCGCTGTTGAAAACAGCCAGGATTAAATTGTGCAGTGACAGTAGGACTCTGTCATCATCAGTTAACTGTCAAGTCATTGAGCGCTTTGAGACAGCAAACGTCCGAAGGCTATCAGAAACGTTCATTGTATAATGGTTAGTACTTTCAAGGATTTAAAGACTTAAAGTGGCTTTTGTGAAAGGATTGACATAGGCCTCTGTGTGTTGAGGCCTCAAGCTAGAGGTCGTTCAGGTCCAGGTACCCTTTTAAAAATATATATTGGGTCTATTCGGGTCCGGGTCGGATTTGCCCTGGGTCAGTCCAGGTCCAACTTTTTGGAACCTAGAAGACAAACTCTATTTCTCTCTAGTTTGCTTTCTGCAACCAGGCAAGGGACAAATAGCACGTGTACTGGGCGTGTCTTAGCCAAACGTCGCCAACCCCTAAGCCAATGATATTATGAGAAATTTTAACATATTTGTTTAATCAAAATTCGTCTGAATACTGAGCTCTGGTTGGTTCGTGGAAGACCAACTGACCAATCGCTTAAATGACAGGTGCCCAGCTGGCTGTAAACCCCGCCTCCTATGGATTTTTCAGCAAACCCCGGAAACATCGTTCTTTAAAGGGACACTGATCTATTTCATGGCGGAGGTCTTCGATGAGCACAGCTGAAGCGCAGAACAGAAAATACGAGCGACGTAGCCAGACAGCAAGCAAAAGAGCTAGCTAGTTGTGTTCAGAGAGAAGAGGAGTGACGACGAGACTGCTTTTAAAAAAAAAAAATGTATTTTCGATGACAGACGCTGCAATGAACCTTTCTTCAAAGCTAGCTAACGTTTATATAGCAATCCGATCTTTGAATTTAAACAGAGACGTTTGATGTGAAGTCGGCCAGGGTTGTCCTGGAGCGAAAATAAAAGGCCAAAACTGCGTTTCTGAGACGAAGGGAATGTCTAATTAACATCTCTGTACGTGTCAAGCCTGTCATTCCCTTCGTGTAGGTGCTAGTTACTGCGCTGGTGAGTAACAAACTGTTTTCATGTTCAGTGAATCTTATTCCTTTCCTATGCTGGAAACTAGGTGGCTAACGCTTGTTTAACGGCGTACATTTAGGATTTATCGTGTAAAAACACTGTCGATATTGTACTGTTGTAATGACTTTATAATAACCACCTTTGTATTTCATGGTTATAAATGTGAACAGTGGTCTTTGTGGAAAAACAGACAAATGATGCAATACATCAAGGCAGCTGGCTACATGGTAGTTTATAACTTTTTCCTATTGCATTATTTTCTTTGCCATTTGAAATACCAGACAAGCCCAGAATACAATGTCATGACACACACACTGTACGTCTGCCAAAGGGGCGTTCCTCTGCTTTGTTTGCCATCATCTTCCTTAACAAACAAAAAAAACTTGTGCGTGTGCAGAATAAGAACAAGGAGATGAAGTCCCATTGTGTGTGTGTGTGTGTGTGTGTGTGTGTGTGTGTGTGTGTGTGTGTGAGAGAGTAAAGGACACAGTCTGCATGCCTTGCCTTAACTACATACAGATGCAATGGGTTTTGCCTAGTACTGTCTGTAAGTCGTAGCCTATGTGCGCGAGGGAGGGGCGTGAAACTCACCCACCACACACACATGCCATACATCTTTTTGAGTTGATGGCGGTATCATGGCGGTGGAATAACCTTAATAATATTGCTATAACTAACAGCATAGGCGAGGGAAGGGTATTTACCCCCCCCCCCCCCGGTTTCATTGTTCCATAAGAGGAGATGCAGCTAGATAGATGGAAATGCATTGGAGGGAGGCTGTCCACTGGGACACCGTCCGTACCTGTTGTCCAATGCACTGACCCGAGCTACAATGCCACAGTTATTACTGCTGCTATGTTGTATGACTGCATTGTTACAGTAGGCTAGTAGCCTTTGCTACTGTGATAAGAAGTGTGGTGACGTAGAGGTGTGTGATTGAGCACAGCTGCAGGGCCCTTCTCTTTGTATTCACCTACAGGGTATGATAGCATTGGCAAACACATTACACGTATACACACACACACACACACACACATTATAAACACGCACAGTCTTTACAGTACCAACATACAAAGACACAGCATGCAGGCACACACACAGTAAAAACTATACTCATATACAATGCACACTCAACTATGCAAAAATAATGTACTTTTTTCTCTCTCAATCTGATTGGGTGGGCCTGGCAGGGTCTACACCCTTGACACACACACACCTCCGTGCACTTCCTTATCTGACCTGCACATGCAGCACTGGGACAAAGCTCCTCCTTCCTCACTTTTCAATTCAACTTCAATTTAAGGGGCTTTATTGGCATGGGAATCTTGCCAAAGCAAGTGAAATAGATCATCAAAAATGTGTTTACAGTAAACATTACGCTTACAAAAGTTCCAAAAGAATAAAGACATTTCAAATGTCATATTATATGCAAATAGTTCAAGTACAAAAGGGAAAATAAATAAACATTAAATATGGATTGTATTAAAATGGTTTTTGATCTTCACTGGTTTCCATTTTCTCACAAATCTTGCTTCTGTGATGGCACACTGTGGTATCTTACCCAATAGATGTGGGAGTTTATCAAAATTGGGTTGTTTTGAATTCTTTGTGTTTCTGTGTAATCTGAGGGAAGTGTGTGTCTCTATGGTCATACATTTGGCAGCAAGTTAGGAAGTGCTGCTCAAGTTTCCACCTCATTTTGTGGGCAGTGAGCACATAGGCAGACCTGGCTCTCAAGAGAAGATAGGCTTTCTCAATAGCAAGGCTATGCTCACAGAGTCTGTACATAGTCAAAGCTTTCTTTAATTTTGGGTCAGTCACAGTGGTCATGTATTCTGTTTAGGGCCAAATAGCAATCTAGTTTACTCTGGGGTTTTTTGTTTATGCTTTCCAATGTGTCAAGTAATTATCTTTCTGTTTTCTCATGATTTTGGTTGAGTCTAATTGTGTTGCTGTCCTGGTGCTCTGTGGGGTGTGTTTGTGAACAGAGCCTCCGGACCAGCTTGCTTAGGGGGACTCCTCTGTCGGTGATGGCTTTGTTATGGAAGGTTTGAGAATCGCTTCCTTTTAGGTGGTTGTAGAATTCTAACGGCTCCTTTCTGGATTTTGATAATTAGTGCGTGTTAGCCTAATTCTGCTCTGAATATATTATTTGGTGATTTACGTTGTATACCGAGGATATTTTTACAGAATTCTGCAGGCAGAGTCTTAATTTGGTGTTTGTCCTCTTTTGTGAATTCTTGGTTGGTGAGCGGACCCCAGACCTCACAACCATAAAGGGCAATGGGTTCTTTAACTGATTCAAGTATTGTTAGCCAGATCCTAATTGGTATGTTGAATTCTATGTTCCTTTTGATGGCATAGAAGGCCCTTCCTGCATTGTCTCCTCTCTCGCATGCTTTCTCACTCTCTCTCCCTCTCTTGTTCTCTCTCCCACTCTCAATTTCCGTCTCTCCTTCTCTTTCCTTTATCATGTTAAAACCAGTGGACATTGTCCTCAGCATTTGAAAAGGTCCTAAGAACTTCGATATACACACATAGGAGCTATATCTACAGTTGAAGTCGGAAGTTTACATACACCTTAGGCAAATACATTTAAACTCAGTTTTTCACAATTCCTGACATTTAATCCTAGTAAAAATTCCCTGTATTAGGTCAGTTAGGATCACCACTTTAGTTTAAGAATGTGATATAATAATAATAATAGGACAGAGAATGATTTATTTCAGCTTTTATTTATTTTATCACATTCCCAGTGGGTCAGAAGTTCACATACATACTTTTGGTCATGTCGTGTATACCTTCCTCGGTGCTCACAATAAAAGGAAAACATCTGACACAAAACACTGGGCACAAACTCATGATGCTCGGAGCATAGACTGCTGCATCACCGCAGTTCTGGTTTGTTGAGATTGGTGTGGAAGAACTTAACTGGCCTTCACAGAGCCCTGACCTCAACCTGACCTTAGACTGCTGCATCACCGTAGTTCTGGTTTGTTGAGATTGGTGTGGAAGAACTTAACTGGCCTTCACAGAGCCCTGACCTCAACCTGACCTTAGACTGCTGCATCACCGCAGTTCACAACGCTCTAGTGAGCCGTGAAAATACTTGATGATAGTTGATGCAAACGGCACATTGTTTTTAATTATTTTGTTTTAAAGGGAAGATTGCAGAATTAGGTTGCTCTTAAATGTTCTGCTTGGTTTCATCCTTCAAAATAAAAGTCCCAATACGACATGTCACTTTAGATTTTGTATTTTGTGAGAAATGTTTATTTTATCACAATAGTTGAATGTCTATAACCAAACTGGCTAAAATTCTGTTGTTTGGCCAATGGTAACTACAGCTAGGCACATGCTAACCTGAGTACTAACATTACTAGCAACAGTAACAGTACATCCAGGTATAATGGCTAACACAAACTTTGGCTACCATGATATCCTGTTATGTCAGCCACAAATAAAGACCTGCCTTGAAATACACAATAATTCATCCGATTTGGTATTTGACCATTCAATTCTGCAAAACGTGTGTTGATAGAGTTGTTGTAGCTTGCTAGGTAGGTAGGTAGCTAGGTTATTCCATCCCAAAAACACCATGCTAGATCAGAGTGGGCCAGTTCGTTTTGCATGGCCCAATGCACTTAGATAGCTGGCTCTCTTCGTTTCAAAAAAAAATAATTTTTTACTAGCGACATAACATGAGAAATTCTTTAGGTCACTTTAGTACCTACTTACTTAGCCGATTGGCCTCCAGCAGGCCGTTCCTTTCTTGACGTCCAAAGCTGCAATGCATTGTTGGTGAATGAGTTTGTTATTAATGTGATTGAAATTGCGAAAATAGAATTGAGTAATTATTTTTGCGTCAAGATGATTTTAGATTGGTTATATTGGACTTGTGGAATATTAATTATGCAACCTTTCCTTTTTAAGCCTTTTCTCAAAGGTCTGTTTTTATTTGACCTTTTTATTGAACTAGGCAAGTCAGTTAAGAACAAATTTGTATTTTCAATGACCGCCTAGGAACAGTAGGTTACCTGCCTTGTTCAGGGGAGGAATGACAGATTTTTACCTTGTCAGCTCGGGGGATTCTATCTAGCAACCTTTTGGTTACTGACCCAACACTCTAACCACTAGGATACCTGCCCGGTCTGTCCGTGATAGAGGTTCTCAGCCTTTCTTGACATCACACTCCACAAAGCAAGTCCTGCAGGCTCTGGTGTTATCTACGATGCCCAGAACAGAGCCACGCATTGTAATCATTTGGCTGATATCAATACTTTGCATGACAGTCTCTCTTGGCTAAGAGGTTGAGGAAAGACTGACTACTTCACTTCTTGTTTTGCAAGAAACAGTCGTGTTGGAAATTCCAAATTGCTTGCATAGTCAACTCACACACACACACACACACACACACACAGCACTGCCACACACACTTATCCCACCAGACATGCCACCAGGGGTCTTTTCACAGTCCCCAAATCCAGAACAAATTCAAGAAAGCGTACAGTATTATATAGAGCCATTACTGCATGGAACTCCATTCCATCTCATATTGCTCAAGTGAACAGCAAACCTGGTTTAAACAACAGCAACACCTCACCACAACTCCTCTCCCCCAGATGACCTCATTTCTGTGTGTATGTGTAACTGATACACACACACACACACACGTTAATGTTTTTAAATGTACAGTACCAGTCAAAAGTTTGGACACACCTACACATTCAATTGTTTTCACTATTATTCTACAATTCTACAACGCTGAAATAACACATGGAATCATGTAGTAACCAAAAATGTGTTAAAACAAATCAAAATATTTTTATTTGAGATTCTTCAAAGTAGCCACCCTTTTTGCCTTGACAGCTTTGCACACTCTTGGCATTCTCTCAACCAGCTTCATGAGGTAGTCACCTGGAATACATTTCAATTAACAGGTGTGCCTTGTTAAAAGTTAATATGTGGAATTTCATTCCTTCTTAATGCATTTGAGCCAATCAGTTGTGTTGTTGACAAGGTAGGGGTTGGTATACAGAAGATAGCCCTATTTAGTAAAAGACCATGTCCATATTATGGCAAGAACAGCTCAAATAAGCAAAGAGAAACGACAGTCATGTCAAATGTAATTTGTCACATGAGCCGAATACAACAGGTGTAGTAGACCTTTACAGTGAAATACTTACTGACAAGCCCTTAATCAACAATGCAGTTTTTAGAAACAATAAGGTATGTAAAAAAGTAACAAACAATTCATCATTACTTTAAGACACAAAGGTCAGTCAATCCAGACAATGTTAAGAACTTTGAAAGTTTCTTCAAGTGCCGTCGCAAAAAAACAATCAAGCGCTGTGATGAAATTGTCTCTCGTGAGGACCGCCACAGGAAAGACCCAGTGTTACCTCTGCTGCAGAGGATAAGTTCATTAGTTACCAGACTCAGAAATCGGCAATTTACTGCACCTCAGATTGCAGCCCAAATAAATGCTTCACAGAGTTCAAGTAACAGACACAACTCAACATCAACTGTTCAGAGGAGACTGCGTGAATCAGGCCTTCATGGTTGAATTGCTGCAAAGAAACCACTACTAAAGGACACCAATAAGAAGAAGAGACTTGCTTGGGCCAAGAAACACGAGCAATGGACATTAGACCGTTGGAAATCTGTCCTTTGGTCTGATGAGTACAAATTTGAGATTTTTGGTTCCAGCTGCCGTGTTTTTGTGAGACGCAGAGTAGGTGAACGGATCTCTACATGTGTGGTTCCCGCCATGAAGCATGGAGGAGGCGGTGTGATGATGTGGGGGTGCTTTGCTGGTGACAATCTCAGTGATTTAGTTAGAATTCAAGGCACACTTATTAACCAGCTTGGCTACCACAGCATTCTGCAGCGATTCACCATCTCATCTGGTTTGCGCCTAGTGGGACTATCATCTGTTTTTCAACAGGACAATGACCCAAAACACATTCCAGGTTGTGTAAGGGCTATTTGACCAAGAAAGGGAGTGATGGAGTGCTGCATTAGATGACCTGGCCTCCACAATCATCCCACCTCAACCCAATTCAAGTGCTCAGCATATGTGTGAACTCCTTCAAGACTGTTGGAAAGGCATTCCAGGTGACTACCTCATGAAGCTGGTTGAGAGAATGCCAAGAGTGTGCAAAGCTTTCATCAAGGCAAAGGGTGTCTATTTGAAGAATCTCAAATATAAAATATATTTTGATTTAACACTTTTTTTGGTTACTACATGATTCCATGTGTTTATTTTAGAGTTTTGATGTCTTCAATATTATTCTACAATGTAGAATATAGTAAAAAAAAAAAAATAATGAGTAGGTGTGTCCAAACTTTTGACTGGTACTGTATGTTAATTGTAAAGTATTTTGTCTGTAATGTCTATTCCGTTATGTGTCGGAGCCCAGTAAGACTAGCGGTCTCCGTCGGCGTCGGCTAACGGGGATCCTAATAAAAATCTAATCCAAAACCGTAAACCAATCAGAATGAAAACCCTTTCGAGTTGTTTCTGTTTTAACCCCGTAACCGTGCAGAATTTATTCTGTAACCATGTGGAATTAACCCTGTAACCGTGCAGAATTTATTCTGTAACCATGTGGAATTAACCCTGTAACCATGCAGAATTTATTCTGTAACCATGTGGAATTAACCCTGTAACCATGCAGAATTTATTCTGTAACCATGTGGAATTAACCCTGTAACCATGCAGAATTTATTCTGTAACCATGTGGAATTAACCCTGTAACCATGCAGAATTTATTCTGTAACCATGTGGAATTAACCCTGTAACCATGCAGAATTTATTCTGTAACCATGTGGAATTAACCCTGTAACCATGCAGAATTTATTCTGTAACCATGTGGAATTAACCCTGTAACCATGCAGAATTTATTCTGTAACCATGTGGAATTAACCCTGTAACCATGCAGAATTTATTCTGTAACCATGTGGAATTAACCCTGTAACCATGCAGAATTTATTCTGTAACCATGTGGAATTAACCCTGTAACCGTGCAGAATTTATTCTGTAACCATGTGGAATTAACCCTGTAACCGTGCAGAATTTATTCTGTAACCATGTGGAATTAACCCCGTAACCATGCAGAATTTATTCTGTAACCATGTGGAATTAACCCTGTAACCGTGCAGAATTTATTCTGTAACCATGTGGAATTAACCCTGTAACCATGCAGAATTTATTCTGTAACCATGTGGAATTAACCCTGTAACCGTGCAGAATTTATTCTGTAACCATGTGGAATTAACCCTGTAACCATGCAGAATTTATTCTGTAACCATGTGGAATTAACCCTGTAACCGTGCAGAATTTATTCTGTAACCATGTGGAATTAACCCTGTAACCATGCAGAATTTATTCTGTAACCATGTGGAATTAACCCTGTAACCATGCAGAATTTATTCTGTAACCATGTGGAATTAACCCTGTAACCATGCAGAATTTATTCTGTAACCACGTGGAATTAATGCATTAAGAAATAGAAGTTCATCCATAATACGTCAAATTTCAAAGGAATACTATGAGATCACTAATCAAAGTTTATTTGTCTCGTGCGCCGAATACAACAGGTGTAGGTAGACCTTACAGTGAAATGCTGAATACAACAGGTGTAGTAGACCTTACAGTGAAATGCTGAATACAACAGGTGCAATAGACCTCACAGTGAAATGCTGAATACAACAGGTGTAGTAGACCTTACAGTGAAATGCTGAATACAACAGGTGTAGTAGACCTTACAGTGAAATGCTGAATACAACAGGTGTAGTATACCTTACAGTGAAATGCTGAATACAACAGGTGCAATAGACCTTACAGTGAAATGCTGAATACAACAGGTGTAGTAGACCTTACAGTGAAATGCTGAATACAACAGGTGTAGTAGACCTTACAGTGAAATGCTGAATACAACAGGTGTAGTAGACCTTACAGTGAAATGCTGAATACAACAGGTGCAATAGACCTTACAGTGAAATGCTGAATACAACAGGTGTAGTAGACCTTACAGTGAAATGCTGAATACAACAGGTGTAGTAGACCTTACAGTGAAATGCTGAATACAACAGGTGTAGTAGATCTTACAGTGAAATGCTGAATACAACAGGTGTAGTAGACCTTACAGTGAAATGCTGAATACAACAGGTGTAGTAGATCTTACAGTGAAATGCTGAATACAACAGGTGTAGTAGACCTTACAGTGAAATGCTGAATACAACAGGTGTAGTAGACCTTACAGTGAAATGCTGAATACAACAGGTGTAGTAGACCTTACAGTGAAATGCTGAATACAACAGGTGTAGTAGACCTTACAGTGAAATGCTGAATACAACAGGTGTAGTAGACCTTACAGTGAAATGCTGAATACAACAGGTGTAGTAGACCTTACAGTGAAATGCTGAATACAACAGGTGTAGTAGACCTTACAGTGAAATACTGAATACAACAGGTGTAGTAGACCTTACAGTGAAATGCTGAATACAACAGGTGTAGTAGACCTTACAGTGAAATGCATACTTTCAGGCTCTAACTAATAGTGCCATTTTTTATTTTAAAAATAGGTATTAGGTGAACAATAGATAAGTAAAGAAATAAAAACACCAGTTAAAAGACAGTGAAAAAAAGCAGTAGAGGCTATATACAGTAGAGAGGCTATATACAGTAGAGAGGCTATATACAGTAGAGCGGCTATATACAGTAGAGAGGATATATACAGTAGAGCGGCTATATACAGTAGAGAGGCTATATACAGTAGAGGCTATATACAGTAGAGGCTATATACAGTAGAGGCTATATACAGTAGAGAGGCTATATACAGTAGGGAGGCTATATACAGTAGAGGCTATATACAGTAGAGAGGCTATATACAGTAGAGAGGCTATATACAGTAGAGAGGCTATATACAGTAGAGAGGCTATATACAGTAGAGGTTATATACAGTAGAGAGGCTATATACAGTAGAGAGGCTATATACAGTAGAGAGGCTATATACAGTAGAGAGGCTATATACAGTAGAGGCTATATACAGTAGAGAGGCTATATACAGTAGAGAGGCTATATACAGTAGAGAGGCTATATACAGTAGAGAGGCTATATACAGTAGAGGCTATATACAGTAGAGAGGCTATATACAGTAGAGAGGATATATACAGTAGAGAGGCTATATACAGTAGAGAGGCTATATACAGTAGAGAGGCTATATACAGTAGAGAGGCTATATACAGTAGAGAGGCTATATACAGTAGAGGCTATATACAGTAGAGAGGATATATACAGTAGAGAGGCTATATACAGTAGAGAGGCTATATACAGTAGAGGCTATATACAGTAGAGAGGCTATATACAGTAGAGAGGATATATACAGTAGAGAGGCTATATACAGTAGAGAGGCTATATACAGTAGAGAGGCTATATACAGTAGAGAGGCTATGTACAGTAGGGAGGCTATATACAGTAGAGAGGCTATATACAGTAGGGAGGCTATGTACAGTAGAGAGGCTTTATACAGTAGTGAGGCTATATACAGTAGTGAGGCTATATACAGTAGAGAGGATATATACAGTAGGGAGGCTATATACAGTAGTGAGGCTATATACAGTAGAGAGCCTATATACAGTAGAGGCTATATACAGTAGGGAGGCTATATGCAGTAGGGAGGCTATATGCAGTAGGGAGGCTATATACAGTAGTGAGGCTATATACAGTAGGGAGGCTATATACAGTAGGGAGGCTATATACAGTAGAGAGCCTATATACAGTAGAGGCTATATACAGTAGGGAGGCTATATGCAGTAGTGAGGCTATATACAGTAGAGAGCCTATATACAGTAGAGGCTATATACAGTAGGGAGGCTATATACAGTAGAGAGCCTATATACAGTAGAGGCTATATACAGTAGGGAGGCTATATGCAGTAGTGAGGCTATATACAGTAGAGAGCCTATATACAGTAGAGGCTATATACAGTAGGGAGGCTATATGCAGTAGGGAGGCTATATGCAGTAGGGAGGCTATATGCAGTAGGGAGGCTATATACAGTAGTGAGGCTATATACAGTAGGGAGGCTATATACAGTAGGGAGGCTATATACAGTAGGGAGGCTATATACAGTAGGGAGGCTATATACAGTAGGGAGGCTATATACAGTAGGGAGGCTATATACAGTAGGGAGGCTATATACAGTAGGGAGGCTATATACAGTAGGGAGGCTATATACAGTAGGGAGGCTATGTACAGTAGGGAGGCTATGTACAGTAGGGAGGCTATGTACAGTAGGGAGGCTATGTACAGTAGGGAGGCTATGTACAGTAGGGAGGCTATGTACAGTAGGGAGGTCATATACAGTAGGGAGGTCATATACAGTAGGGAGGCTATGTACAGTAAATCAAATCAAAATCAAATCAAATTTATTTATATAGCCCTTCGTACATCAGCTGATATCTCAAAGTGCTGTACAGAAACCCAGCCTAAAACCCCAAACAGCAAGCAATGCAGGTGTAGAAGCACGGTGGCTAGGAAAAACTCCCTAGAAAGGCCAAAACCTAGGAAGAAACCTAGAGAGGAACCAGGCTATGTGGGGTGGCCAATCCTCTTCTGGCTGTGCCGGGTGGAGATTATAACAGAACATGGCCAAGATGTTCAAATGTTCATAAATGACCAGCATGGTCCAATAATAATAAGGCAGAATAGTTGAAACTGGAGCAGCAGCACAGTCAGGTGGACTGGGGACAGCAAGGAGTCATCATGTCAGGTATTCCTGGGGCATGGTCCTAGGGCTCAGGTCCTCCGAGAGAGAGAAAGAGAGAAGGAGAGAATTAGAGAACGCACACTTAGATTCACACAGGACACCGAATAGGACAGGAGAAGTACTCCAGATATAACAAACTGACCCTAGCCCCCCGACACATAAACTACTGCAGCATAAATACTGGAGGCTGAGACAGGAGGGGTCAGGAGACACTGTGGCCCACTCCGAGGACACCCCCGGACAGGGCCAAACAGGAAGGATATAACCCCACCCACTTTGCCAAAGCACAGCCCCCACACCACTAGAGGGATATCTTCAACCACCAACTTACCATCCTGAGACAAGGCTGAGTATAGCCCACAAAGACCTCCGCCACGGCACAACCCAAGGGGGGGGGGGGGCGCCAACCCAGACAGGATGACCACATCAGTGACTCAACCCACTCAGGTGACGCACCCCCTCCAGGGACGGCATGAGAGAGCCCCAGTAAAGCCAGTGACTCAGCCCCTGTAATAGGGTTAGAGGCAGAGAATCCCAGTGGAACGAGGGGAACCGGCCAGGCAGAGACAGCAAGGGTGGTTCGTTGCTCCAGAGCCTTTCCGTTCACCCTCCCACTCCTGGGCCAGACTACACTCAATCATATGACCCACTGAAGAGATGAGTCTTCAGTAGAGACTTAAAGGTTGAGACCGAGTTTGCGTCTCTGACATGGGTAGGCAGACCGTTCCATAAAAATGGAGCTCTATAGGAGAAAGCCCTGCCTCCAGCTGTTTGCTTAAAAATTCTAAGGACAATTAGGAGGCCTGCGTCTTGTGACCGTAGCGTACGTGTAGGTATGTACGGCAGGACCAAATCAGAGAGATAGGTAGGAGCAAGCCCATGTAATGCTTTGTAGGTTAGCAGTAAAACCTTGAAATCAGCCCTTGCTTTGACAGGAAGCCAGTGTAGAGAGGCTAGCACTGGAGTAATATGATCAAATTTTTTGGTTCTAGTCAGGATTCTAGCAGCCGTATTTAGCACTAACTGAAGTTTATTTAGTGCTTTATCCGGGTAGCCGGAAAGTAGAGCATTGCAGTAGTCTAACCTGGAAGTGACAAAAGCATGGATTAATTTTTCTGCATCATTTTTGGACAGAAAGTTCCTGATTTTTGCAATGTTACGTAGATGGAAAAAAGCTGTCCTTGAAATGGTCTTGATATGTTCTTCAAAAGAGAGATCAGGGTCCAGAGTAACGCCGAGGTCCTTCACAGTTTTATTTGAGACGACTGTACAACCATTAAGATTAATTGTCAGATTCAACAGAAGATCTCTTTGTTTCTTGGGACCTAGAACAAGCATCTCTGTTTTGTCCGAGTTTAAAAGTAGAAAGTTTGCAGCCATCCACTTCCTTATGTCTGAAACACATTCTTCTAGCAAGGGCAATTTTGGGGCTTCACCATGTTTAATTGAAATGTACAGCTGTGTGTCATCCGCATAGCAGTGAAAGTTAACATTATGTTTTCGAATAACATCCCCAAGAGGTAAAATATATAGTGAAAACAATAGTGGTCCTAAAACGGAACCTTGAGGAACACCGAAATTTACAGTTGATTTGTCAGAGGACAAACCATTCACAGAGACAAACTGATATCTTTCCGACAGATAAGATCTAAACCAGGCCAGAACTTGTCTGTGTAGACCAATTTGGGTTTCCAATCTCTCCAAAAGAATGTGGTGATCGATGG
>NC_048570.1:7626022-7741022 GCF_013265735.2 Oncorhynchus mykiss
GAAGGGTTCTTCTACATGTAAACCAAAACAGTTCTACTTGGAACCAAAAGGGGTTCTTCCTGGAACCAAAAGGGGTTCTTCCTGGAACCAAAAGGGGTTCTTCCTGGAACCAAAAGGGGTTCTTCCTGGAACCAAAAGGGGTTCTACCTAAAAAATGAAGAAGGGTTCTTGAAAGAGTTCTCATATGGGGGACAGGTGGAGAACCATTTTAGGTTCTAGATGGCACCTTTTTTTAAGTGCACTAAAAACGCAGGGACGACACCAGGACGAGTGTGTAGGGCCTGGACGGTACCAGAACGAGTGTGTAGGGCCTGGACGGTACCAGGACGAGTGTGTAGGGCCTGGACGGTACCAGGACGAGTGTGTAGGGCCTGGACGGTACCAGGACGAGTGTGTAGGGCCTGGACGGTACCAGGACGAGTGTGTAGGGCCTGGAGGGTACCAGGACGAGTGTGTAGGGCCTGGGCGGTACCAGGACGAGTGTGTAGGGCCTGGGCGGTACCAGGACGAGTGTGTAGGGCCTGGGCGGTACCAGGACGAGTGTGTAGGGCCTGGACGGTACCAGGACGAGTGTGTAGGGCCTGGGCGGTACCAGGACGAGTGTGTAGGACCTGGACGGTACCAGGACGAGTGTGTAGGGCCTGGACGGTACCAGGACGAGTGTGTAGGGCCTGGACGGTACCAGGACGAGTGTGTAGGGTCTGGACGGTACCAGGACGAGTGTGTAGGGCCTGGACGACACCAGGACGAGTGTGTAGGGCCTGGACGACACCAGGACGAGTGTGTAGGTCCTGGACGACACCAGGACGAGTGTGTATGGCCTGGACGGTACCAGGACGAGTGTGTATGGCCTGGACGGTACCAGGACGAGTGTGTAGGGCCCGGACGGTACCAGGACGAGTGTGTAGGGCCCGGACGGTACCAGGACGAGTGTGTAGGGCCCGGACGGTACCAGGACGAGTGTGTAGGGCCCGGACGGTACCAGGACGAGTGTGTAGGGTCTGGACGGTACCAGGACGAGTGTGTAGGGCCTGGACGGTACCAGGACGAGTGTGTAGGGCCTGGACGGTACCAGGACGAGTGTGTAGGGCCTGGACGGTACCAGGACGAGTGTGTAGGGCCTGGACGGTACCAGGACGAGTGTGTAGGGTCTGGACGGTACCAGGACGAGTGTGTAGGGCCTGGACGACACCAGGACGAGTGTGTAGGGCCTGGACGGTACCAGGACGAGTGTGTAGGGTCTGGACGGTACCAGGACGAGTGTGTAGGGTCTGGACGGTACCAGGACGAGTGTGTAGGGCCTGGACGGTACCAGGACGAGTGTGTAGGGTCTGGACGGTACCAGGACGAGTGTGTAGGGCCTGGACGGTACCAGGACGAGTGTGTAGGGCCTGGACGGTACCAGGACGAGTGTGTAGGGCCTGGACGACACCAGGACGAGTGTGTAGGGCCTGGACGGTACCAGGACGAGTGTGTAGGGCCTGGACGGTACCAGGACGAGTGTGTAGGGCCTGGACGGTACCAATATCTCTATACTTGTTAGTATCGTGGCAAGGAAAATAAAACATGAAGCAGACTTCACTTCTTTATGAAAACAGCCCTGATGTTGGAAACAAACATCATTATGTTGTCATCTAGAGTCACATGTATTTATATCTCCAAGTTAATACACACAATATGTTACCTACAGCAGGTCTATAATAACCAAAGTGTTTAGTCTGCTTCGTGTTTTTTTATTTTTGTCATTGGAAAAATGTTGTGACACTGGTAACGGTGTGTGTGTGTGTGTGTGTGTGTGTGTGTGTGTGTGTGTGTGTGTGTGTGTGTGTGTGTGTGTGTGTGTGTGTGTGTGTGTGTGTGTGTGTGTTTCATGGTATCATCAGTGTGTATGGTTGTCAGTGTGATCTCAAACCTTGTTGATTTGTTCCTCGCTGGGCGTCAGTTCAACGTCTGGTTTACGTTACCATCTCATTGGATTTCGGTTTTAAAGTTGGATAAAGAAAAGATTTTTGAAAATGAAATCCGTTTTCTACGTTGATAAAAACGACATCACTTTTCTCTGGGGGTTAAAGCACTTGGCAGTAAAAGGTCTTGTATCACAGGAACCAGATACCCTGGAATACATACTGTACTCAGCCTTTAACTGGTAGAGAGGAACTAAGGTGAACATAAACGCACAGGCACACACACACAGACACACACACACACACACACACACAGGCATGCACAGACACACACACACACACACACGCACAGACACACACACACACACGCACAGACACATCGTTGGGGCTTATCCATGTTAGCTTGGGGGACAGTCAGGAGAGGTGAGGGTCTGTGGAAGCTCTAGCAAAAGAACAGTATGGTTAATCCTAACCACACACACACACACACACACTTCTCTTTTTCTCTGTCATATACACACACACACACACAGCTAGACAGGCCCTAGTTGTTGCCATCGAGACAGAGTGTCATTCTAAACATTGTGGGCGGACGCCCTAATGCAGGGATCATCAACTATATTCAGCCGCGGGCCAATTTATTTTCTGGAGCGGATGGGTGGGTGGGCCAGAACACAATTACAAATCATTTGTAGACTGTAAATTAACCGCAAGAATCCCAAACAGATATATTTGACTAAAACATAATAATAATTTCGAACCTTTCTTACATTTGTAAGTCTCTATTATGGGTGGGAATACCTTTTTGCTCAGAAAACTGAGGGTGGGGGCACATTAAACCATTGCCAGTTGGGGAACCCTAATGTGTGTGTGTGTGTGTGTGTGTCTATTCTTAGCTTTTTTTTCAGCTGTACTCAGACACCCTTGAACAGGGGAGGGGCTTGAGAGAAGAGGCCACACCCCGTTTTCATTATATGGAAGTTTACATGGGTTCTTAAAGGGGCAGGTGTGTGTGTGTGTGTGTGTGTTGGATCCTAAATAACAGCGTTGTCTAGTGAAATACAACAGTTCCTATTTAATTGTTTTCTCAGCTGAGGTGAAATATGTTTCATGGAATATAGTGAGACCTGAGTACAAAAACACAAGCAGAAGACAAGAGCAGACAACAACATTAGTTTTTGACACACTTGAACCTCTACTGGAAACAGAAGGTCTGTCTGTCTGTCTGTCTGTCTGTCTGTCTGTCTGTCTGGTCTGTCTGTCTGTCTGTCTGTCTGTCTGTCTGTCTGTCTGTCTGTCTTTCTTCCCCCTCTCAACTCTCCTCCCTTCTCTCTATATTTGGAGGTGCATAGCTGAAGAAGCTTCTCTTGTTTTGCAAGACACACACACTCTCTCTCACACACACTGTCACATCCTTTCCATGTACAAATAACAACCCAGGCCTAACACACTGTTTCAGGAAATAACAGCTTCTGTTTCGCAAGCTTCTATTAATTCTGCTCCTACTCACTCACTCTCTCTCACTCACTCACTCTCTCACTCACTCTCTCACTCTCACACACTCTCTCACTCACTCTCACACACAGTCTCTCACTCACTCTCACACACAGTCTCTCACTCACTCTCACACACAGTCTCTCACTCACTCTCACACACAGTCTCTCACTCACTCTCACACACAGTCTCTCACTCACTCTCACACAGTCCCTCACTCACTCTCTCACACACTCTCACTCACTCTCACACACTCACTCTCTCTCACTCTCACACACCCACTCTCACACACTCTCACTCACTCTCTCTCACACTCTCACACACTCTCTCTCTCACTCTCTCACTCTCTCATTCACTCTCTCTCACACACTCACTCTCTCTCACATACTCACTCTCTCTCACACACTCACTCTCTCTCACACACTCTCACCCCTTCTGCAAACCTCCCTAAACATGAGCTAGGAGGCAGGTTAGAGCTGGTTTAGTGTAACAGATGATTGACACCGTTGTGGGAAAGCTAACCGTTTGTGTGTTTTTAAAAGTAACCATTCCTAAATAGATGCTGTCTGGTGCCTAAGAGAATGAAGATTCAAATATACTTACCCCTTCCACACACACACAGAGAAATGCTGTTTTAGGAGCGTTCTCTGCTCTCTCTCTCTGTTTCTGCAAAACAGGCCGAGCAGGTGGGCGGAACATCGGCTTCCCCTAGCCAATCGGCTACTCCAGCTGCCCCCCCCCCCTTCTCCCAGCCAATCAGAAGCCAGCTCCTCTCCCCCCTTCTTCTCTATATGTGTTCAGTGCTGACTGGAACTACCAGCTGGGAGGAAGAGTGAGGAGAAGCAGAGACAGAGACAGAGAAAAGGACAGACGGGCTGAGATGGAGGAGGCCTGACGACAGAGAAAGAGAGAGGCTACGGGGGAAGAGAGGGAGAGAGGCTACGGGGGAAGAGAGGGAGAGAGGCTACGGGGGAAGAGAGGGAGAGAGGCTACGGGGGAAGAGAAGGATAGAGGCTACGGGGGAAGAGAGGGAGAGAGGCTACGGGGGAAGAGAAGGAGAGAGGCTACGGGGGAAGAGAGGGAGAGAGGCTACGGGGGAAGAGAAGGATAGAGGCTACGGGGGAAGAGAGGGAGAGAGGCTACGGGGGAAGAGAAGGATAGAGGCTACGGGGGAAGAGAAGGAGAGAGGCTACGGGGGAAGAGAGGGAGAGAGGCTACGGGGGAAGAGAAGGAGAGAGGCTACGGGGGAAGAGAAGGAGAGAGGCTACGGGGGAAGAGAAGGAGAGAGGCTACGGGGGAAGAGAGGGAGAGAGGCTACGGGGGAAGAGAGGGAGAGAGGCTACGGGGGAAGAGAGGGAGAGAGGCTACGGGGGAAGAGAGGGAGAGAGGCTACGGGGGAAGAGAGGGAGAGAGGCTACGGGGGAAGAGCGGGAGAGAGGCTACGGGGGAAGAGAGGGAGAGAGGCTACGGGGGAAGAGAAGGAGAGAGGCTACGGGGGAAGAGAAGGAGAGAGGCTACGGGGGAAGAGAGGGAGAGAGGCTACGGGGGAAGAGAAGGAGAGAGGCTACGGGGGAAGAGAGGGAGAGAGGCTACGGGGGAAGAGAGGGAGAGAGGCTACGGGGGAAGAGAGGGAGAGAGGCTACGGGGGAAGAGAGGGAGAGAGGCTACGGGGGAAGAGAAGGAGAGAGGCTACGGGGGAAGAGAAGGAGAGAGGCTACGGGGGAAGAGAGGGAGAGAGGCTACGGGGGAAGAGAGGGAGAGAGGCTACGGGGGAAGAAAGGGAGAGAGGCTACGGGGGAAGAGAAGGAGAGAGGCTACGGGGGAAGAAAGGGAGAGAGGCTACGGGGGAAGAAAGGGAGAGAGGCTACGGGGGAAGAAAGGGAGAGAGGCTACGGGGGAAGAGAAGGAGAGAGGCTATGGGGGAAGAGAGGGAGAGAGGCTACGGGGGAAGAGAGGGAGAGAGGCTACGGGGGAAGAGAAGGAGAGAGGCTACGGGGGAAGAAAGGGAGAGAGGCTACGGGGGAAGAGAGGGAGAGAGGCTACGGGGGAAGAGAAGGAGAGAGGCTACGGGGGAAGAGAGGGAGAGAGGCTACGGGGGAAGAGAGGGAGAGAGGCTACGGGGGAAGAGAGGGAGAGAGGCTACGGGGGAAGAGAGGGAGAGAGGCTACGGGGGAAGAGAGGGAGAGAGGCTACGGGGGAAGAGAAGGAGAGAGGCTACGGGGGAAGAAAGGGAGAGAGGCTACGGGGGAAGAGAGGGAGAGAGGCTACGGGGGAAGAAAGGGAGAGAGGCTACGGGGGAAGAGAAGGAGAGAGGCTACGGGGGAAGAAAGGGAGAGAGGCTACGGGGGAAGAAAGGGAGAGAGGCTACGGGGGAAGAAAGGGAGAGAGGCTACGGGGGAAGAGAAGGAGAGAGGCTACGGGGGAAGAGAGGGAGAGAGGCTATGGGGGAAGAGAGGGAGAGAGGCTACGGGGGAAGAGAAGGAGAGAGGCTACGGGGGAAGAAAGGGAGAGAGGCTACGGGGGAAGAGAGGGAGAGAGGCTACGGGGGAAGAGAAGGAGAGAGGCTACGGGGGAAGAGAGGGAGAGAGGCTACGGGGGAAGAGAGGGAGAGAGGCTACGGGGGAAGAGAGGGAGAGAGGCTACGGGGGAAGAGAGGGAGAGAGGCTACGGGGGAAGAGAAGGAGAGAGGCTACGGGGGAAGAGGAGGAGAGAGGCTACGGGGGAAGAGAGGGAGAGAGGCTACGGGGGAAGAGAGGGAGAGAGGCTACGGGGGAAGAGAGGGAGAGAGGCTACGGGGGAAGAGAGGGAGAGAGGCTACGGGGGAAGAGAGGGAGAGAGGCTACGGGGGAAGAGAGGGAGAGAGGCTACGGGGGAAGAGAGGGAGAGAGGCTACGGGGGAAGAGAGGGAGAGAGGCTACGGGGGAAGAGAGGGAGAGAGGCTACGGGGGAAGAGAAGGAGAGAGGCTACGGGGGAAGAAAGGGAGAGAGGCTACGGGGGAAGAGAGGGAGAGAGGCTACGGGGGAAGAGAGGGAGAGAGGCTACGGGGGAAGAGAGGGAGAGAGGCTACGGGGGAAGAGAGGGAGAGAGGCTACGGGGGAAGAGAGGGAGAGAGGCTACGGGGGAAGAGAAGGAGAGAGGCTACGGGGGAAGAGAGGGAGAGAGGCTACGGGGGAAGAGAGGGAGAGAGGCTACGGGGGAAGAGAGGGAGAGAGGCTACGGGGGAAGAGAGGGAGAGAGGCTACGGGGGAAGAGAGGGAGAGAGGCTACGGGGGAAGAGAGGGAGAGAGGCTACGGGGGAAGAGAGGGAGAGAGGCTACGGGGGAAGAGAGGGAGAGAGGCTACGGGGGAAGAGAGGGAGAGAGGCTACGGGGGAAGAGAAGGAGAGAGGCTACGGGGGAAGAGAAGGAGAGAGGCTACGGGGGAAGAGAGGGAGAGAGGCTACGGGGGAAGAGAAGGAGAGAGGCTATGGGGGAAGAGAAGGAGAGAGGCTACGGGGGAAGAAAGGGAGAGAGGCTACGGGGGAAGAGAAGGAGAGAGGCTACAGGGGAAGAGAGGGAGAGAGGCTACGGGGGAAGAGAAGGAGAGCGAGAGAGACTCCCTACTAGAATTTGAAGTCAAAATGTTTGCTGATGATCTGGTGCTTCTGTCACCAACCAAGGAGGGCCAACAGCAGCACTTAGATCAAATCAAATGTTATTAGTCACATGCGTCAAATACAACAGGTGAAATGCTTACTTACGAGCCCCTAACCAACTATGCAGTTCTAAAAAATATGGTTAAGAAATAAAAGTAACAAGTAACTAAAGAGCAGCCGTAAAATAACAATAGCGAGACTATATACAGGGGGGCACAGGTACAGAGTCAATGTGGGGGGCACCAGTTAGTTGAGGTAATATGTAGATGTAGGTAGAGTTATTAAAGTGACTATGCATAGATAAGAGAGTAGCAGTGGTGTAAAAGGGGAGACACACACTGCGAATAGTCTGGGTGGCCATTCAACTAGATGTTCAGGAGTCTTATGGCTTGGGGGTAGAAGCTGTTTAGAATCCTCTTGGACCTAGACTTGGTGCTCTGGTACCACTTGCCGTGCGTTATCAGAGAGAACAGTTTATGACTAGGGTGGCTGGAGTATTTGACAATTTTTAGGGCCTTCCTCTGACACCGCCTGGTTTTGAGGTCCTGGATGGCAGGAAGCTTGGCCCCAGTGATGTACTGGGCCGTTCACACTCTGTAGTGCCTTGCCATACCAGGCAGTGACGCAACCAGTCAGGATGCTCTCGATGGTGCAGCTGTAGAACCTTTTGAGGATTTGAGGACCCATACCAAATACTTTCAGTCTCCTGAGGTGGAATAGGTTTTGTCGTACCCTCTTCATGACGGTCTTGGTGTGCTTGGACCATGTTCGTTTGTTGGTGACGTGGACGCCAAGGAACTTGAAGCTCTCAACCTGCTCCACTACAGCCCCATAAATGTGAATCAAGTGGGGCTGTAGTGCTCTGTCCTCTTTTTCCTGTAGTCTACAATCATCTTCTTTGTCTTGATCACGTTGAGGGAGAGGTTGTTGTCCTGGCACCACACGGCCAGGTCTCTGACCTCCTCCATATAGGCAGTCTCGTTGTTGTCGGTGATCAGGCCTACCGCTGTTGTGTCATCGCCAAACTTAATGATGGTGTTGGAGTCCTGCCTGGCCGTGCAGTCATGGGTGAACAGGGAGTACAGGAGGGGACTGAGCAGGCACCCCTAAGGGGCCCCTGTTTGAGGATCAGCGTGGCGGATGTGTTGTTACCTACCCTGCATTCTGTATGCATCGGGCCCTTCTGGCTTCAACGCCATACATCACTACTTCCTTGGCCTCCAACTGCTTTTTAGTGCTAGGAAAACTAAGTGCATGCTCCTCAACCGATCGCTGCCTGCACCCTCCCGCCCGACCAGCATCACTACTCTGGACGGTTCTGACCTAGAATATGTGGACAAATACCTAGGTGTCTGGTTATTCTGTAAACTCTCCTTCCAGACTCACATCAAACATCTCCAATCCAAAATTAAATCTAGAATTGGCTTCCTATTTCGCAAACAAAGCCTCCTTCACTCATGCCGCCAAACATACCCTCGTAAAACGGTCTATTCTACCGATCTTCGGCGATGTCATTTACAAAATAGCCCCCAACACTACTTAGCAAACTGGATGTAGTCTATCACAGTGCCATCCGTTTTATCACCAAATCCCCATATACTACCCACCACTGCGACCTGTATGCTCTCATTGGCTGGCCCTCACTACATATACATTGCAAAACCCACTAGCTCCAGGTCATCTATGTCTTTGCTCGATAAAGCCCCGCCTCTCAGCTCACTGGTCACCATAGCAACACCATCCTGTAGCACGCGCTCCAGCAGGTGTATTGCACTGGTCATCCCCAAAGCCAACACTTCCTTTGACTGCTCTTCCTTCCAATTTTCTGCTGCCAATGACTGGAACGAATTGCAAAAATCTCTGAAGCTGGAGTCTTATATCTCCCTCACTAACTTCAAGCATCAGCTGTCTGAGCAGCTTACCGATCACTGTACCTGTACACAGCCAATCTGTAAATAGCCCAACCAGCTACCTCATCCCCATATTGTAATTTATCTTTTTGCTCTTTTGCACCCCAGTATCTCTACTTGCACATCATCATTTGCACATCTATCACTCCAGTGTTAATGCTAAATTGTAATTATTTTCGCCTCTGGGGCCTATTTATAGTCTACCTCCCTACTCTTCTACATTTGCACACACTGTATATAGATTTTTCAGTGTAACTGTACGTGTGTTTGTGTGTAACTCTGTTGTTTTTGTTGCACTGCTTAGCTTTTTCTTGGCCAGGTCGCAGTTATAAATGAGAACTGGTTCTCAACTGACCTACCTGGTTAAATAAAGGTGTTCTCAACTGGCCTACTGTACCTGGTTAAATAAAGGTGAAATTAAAAAATATATATTTTTTTTTTTAAAGCACACAAGATATTATTATTTTGAGTGTCTTGTTGGTGGTTTAATCCTCCGCGTAGGTCATCTATTGTATTGTCCATAGATTGCACGTTTGCTAGCAGAATGGAAGGAAGTGGTCGGTTTATTTGATAGTCCCGCCCTCCGGCCCCTTTTTCTCCTCTTCACCAAATCACGGGGATCTGGGCCTGTTCCCGAGAAAGCAGTGTATTGTTCTCGTCAGACTCGTTAGACCCTCCTGTTGCGTTCATTTCATGTTAATTAATTCTGTGTTCCCGGTCCAAAATGGCCGCCCCCATTATAGCGGATTATAAATCCATAATAATACATATGTTATACATATGTTATTTTACAAGTTTTGAACTTCTATTTGCTATTTATGGCCTGTAGGCCTTATTGACCTGAGCTCATGCAACTCGTTTTTGAGTAAAAAAAAAAAGCATAATGTATGGATTATTTTGACTATAACAAATACTCAGATGAAACATATGTTATGCTATGTTTCACAGACTACTTTGTGTCAAAGTTTAACAGGGACTCTTTCCTCCTCAGCAGTGTCATGATCTAAGATATGAACAAGAGCCTCACAGACAGTATATTGTTTTGGTCATTGTGCTGCCACAGAATGAATTGTGCTGCCACAGAATGAATTGTGCTGCCACAGAATGAATTGTGCTGCCACAGAATGAATTGTGCTGCCACAGAATGAATTGTGCTGCCACATAATGAATTGTGCTGCCACAGAATGAATTGTGCTGCCACAGAATGAATTGTGAGCAAAGCCTCCAAAAATACTTTATATACCAGAGCTGTGAGAAAAGTTCTATATATTATTGAAACAATGTTGTGATTGTTAGAATGCCAACAGGTGTGGTTCCCGTGGGGGTTGCCATGGTAGCCGAGAAGGGGAGTGAGGTGTGTGTGTGTGTGTGTGTGTGTGCTCAAACACACTTGCATGTGGGGGGGTCTGGGAGAGGAAGGGTGTCCATCTGATGAATGGGCATGTGCCTGAACATCAATTTTATACATTGATTGTAGTCTCACCCTTTTATTTCTAATGAGTATTCTGTCAGTCCGTGGTGAGTAATCGCAGTCCTGATGTCCAGAAGTTATTTTCGGTTGTTATTTTTGGTTGCAGCAATTATGTACAAAATAAGATTTTTTTTAAATAAGCCATCACTTATCTTCTGCACATCACAACACTGTAAATAGACATTTTTTATTTTGGAACTTCTGTGAGTGTAATATTAAGAGAAAGGGGAGAGAAAGAGGGGCTATCTGGGAAGAGAAAGTTAGAGAGAGGCTACAGGGGAAGAGAAAGTTAGAGAGAGGCTACAGGGGAAGAGAAAGTTAGAGAGAGGCTACAGGGGAAGAGAAAGTTAGAGAGAGGCTGCAGGGGAAGAGAAAGTTAGATAGAGGCTACAGGGGAAGAGAAAGTTATAGAGAGGCTACAGGGGAAGAGAAAGCTAGAGAGAGGCTGCAGGGGAAGAGAAAGTTAGATAGAGGCTACAGGGGAAGAGAAAGTTATAGAGAGGCTACAGGGGAAGAGAAAGTTAGAGAGAGGCTACAGGGGAAGAGAAAGTTAGAGAGAGGCTACAGGGGAAGAGAAGGAGCCAGTGAACAGCCTCCATTGTTGTCAAGTTATTTGGGAGGACTGAAAGAAAGAGAGCGCGATAGAGCAGGGGGAGGGGGAAGTAGAGTGAGCAAGCAAGAGAGGTGGGAGGGGGTTTGTGTGCGTGTAAAAAGAGTGACTGAGGCAGCAAGAGGGATAGAGTTAACGTTGTTGGGCATACCAGTACATCACAGGAGGGGAGGGGAGAAGAAACAACCTCTACACCACAGCACTAGAGCAACCTGATCAGTACTGGCCTTGGGAACAACTTTTTTTCACACAGGACTGTTTCTCTCTTAAACACCCTATTCAGGCAGAGGAGGCCAAGCAAGGAATAAATAGCGAAGAGAAAGAGATGGGAGTGAAGGCAAGCTGACCTGCTATACATAACTCTTAGCTGAGAGAGAGAGAGAGGCACCATTCACCAGAGGTACTTAGCTGTGTCTCTGTGAGAATGATAATGGGGTGGGAGAAGCCTTAGCTGTGTCTCTGTGAGGGAGAGAATGATAATGGAGAGAGAAGCCTTAGCTGTGTCTCTGTGAGGGAGAGAATGATAATGGAGAGAGAAGCCTTAGCTGTGTCTCTGTGAGGGAGAGAATGATAATGGAGAGAGAAGCCTTAGCTGTGTCTCTGTGAGAATGGTAATGGAGAGAGAATCCTTAGCTGTGTCTCTGTGAGGGTGAGAATGATAATGGAGAGATAAGCCTTAGCTGTGTCTCTGTGAGGGTGAGAATGATAATGGAGAGAGAAGCCTTAGCTGTGTCTCTGTGAGGGAGAGAATGATAGTGGAGAGAGAAGCCTTAGCTGTGTCTCTGTGAGGGTGAGAATGATAATGGAGAGAGAAGCCTTAGCTGTGTCTCTGTGAGGGAGAGTGATAATAGAGAGAGAAGCCTTAGCTGTGTCTCTGTGAGAATGATAATGGAGAGAGAAGCCTTAGCTGCGTCTCCGTGAGGGTGAGAATGATAATGGAGAGAGAAGCCTTAGCTGTGTCTCTGTGAGGATGAGAATGATAATGGAGAGAGAAGCCTTAGCTGTGTCTGTGAGGGAGAGAATGATAATGGAGAGAGAAGCCTTAGCTGTGTCTCTGTGAGAATGATAATGGAGAGGGAAGCCTTAGCTGTGTCTCTGTGAGGGAGAGAGTGATAATGGAGAGAGAAGCCTTAGCTGTGTCTCTGTGAGGGAGAGAATGATAATGGGGAGAGAAACCTTAGCTGTGTCTCTGTGAGAATGGTAATGGAGCGAGAAGCCTTAGCTGTGTCTCTGTGAGGGTGAGAATGATAATGGAGAGAGAAGCCTTAGCTGTGTCTCTGTGAGGGTGAGAATGATAATGGAGAGAGAAGCCTTAGCTGTGTCTCTGTGAGGGAGAGAATGATAATGGAGAGAGAAGCCTTAGCTGTGTCTCTGTGAGGGTGAGAATGATAATGGAGAGAGAACCCTTAGCTGTGTCTCTGTGAGGGAGACAATGATAATGGAGAGAGAATCCTTAGCTGTGTCTCTGTGAGGGAGATAATGATAATGGAGAGAGAAGCCTTAGCTGTGTCTCTGTGAGGGAGAGAATGATAATGGAGAGGGAAGCCTTAGCTGTGTCTCTGTGAGGGAGAGAATGATAATGGAGAGAGAAGCCTTTGCTGTGTCTCTGTGAGGGTGAGAATGATAATGGAGAGAGAAGCCTTAGCTGTGTCTCTGTGAGGGTGAGAATGATAATGGAGAGAGAAGCCTTAGCTGTGTCTCTGTGAGGGAGAGAATGATAATGGAGAGAGAAGCCTTAGCTGTGTCTCTGTGAGGGAGAGAATGATAATGGAGAGAGAAGCCTTAGCTGTGTCTCTGTGAGGGAGAGAATGATAATGGAGAGAGAAGTCTTAGCTGTGTCTCTGTGAGGGAGAGAATGATAATGGAGAGAGAAGCCTTAGCTGTGTCTCTGTGAGGGAGAGAATGATAATGGAGAGAGAAGCCTTAGCTGTGTCTCTGTGAGGGAGAGAATGATAATGGACAGAGAAGCCTTAGCTGCTAGCTATGTTCCTGTTGTCTTTCTGTGTTGTCAGTGTCAGGAGGCCTGGCACTCAGCAGCTCCTAAAATGGCCTCATAGAAGAGAGAGCGAGAGAGACCCCTGTCAAGCAGCATTCTCAGCAACTATCCAACTGAGGTTTTGGCTTAGCTAAGACCCCCATATCTCTCTCTCTCTCCATTTCTCAATTCAAACGGGATTTATTGGCATGGGAAATGTATGTTTACATAGTTGAAGTAAGTGAAATAAACAATAAACACAAAAGTGAAATAAGCAGAAATTGCCAACAAACATTACACACACAAAAAAAAAAATGTATCTTTCCTCTCTTCTTCTGTTCTCTCTCGCCTCTCTCTATGTTTTCTCTCGGTTCTGTCGCTTCTCTCTCTCTGTTTGTAGTCTGTCATTACATCCCTCCCTCCCCCTGTTCACGATGACGTCCCATTCTAACACTGTGGCTCACGCTAACCTACAGTGCATTCGGAAAGTATTCGATCCCTTGACCCCTTTCCCGTATTTTGTTACATTAGAGCCTTACTCTAAAAAAAAAATGTATCAGCAATCTACACACACTACCCCATAATTGCAAATGTACAGTGCCTTGCGAAAGTATTCGGCCCCCTTGAACTTTGCGACCTTTTGCCACATTTCAGGCTTCAAACATAAAGATATAAAACTGTATTTTTTTGTGAAGAATCAACAACAAGTGGGACACAATCATGAAGTGGAATGACATTTACAATGCAAAACGTTATGTTTGGCGTAAAAGCAACACAGCTCATCACACTGAACACACCATCCCCACTGTCAAACATGGTGGTGGCAGCATCATGGTTTGGGCCTGCTTTTCTTCAGCAGGGACAGGGAAGATGGTTAAAATTGATGGGAAGATGGATGGAGCCAAATACAGGACCATTCTGGAAGAAAACCTGATGGAGTCTGCAAAAGACATGAGACTGGGACGGAGATTTGTCTTCCAACAAGACAATGATCCAAAACATAAAGCAAAATCTACAATGGAATGGTTCAAAAATAAACATATCCAGGTGTTAGAATGGCCAAGTCAAAGTCCAGACCTGAATCCAATCGAGAATCTGTGGAAAGAACTGAAAACTGCTGTTCACAAATGCTCTCCATCCAACCTCACTGAGCTCGAGCTGTTTTGCAAGGAGGAATGGGAAAAAATGTCAGTCTCTCGATGTGCAAAACTGATAGAGACATACCCCAAGCGACTTACAGCTGTAATCGCAGCAAAAGGTGGCGTTACAAAGTATTAACTTAAGGGGGCTGAATAATTTTGCACGCCCAATTTTTTAGTTTTTGAGTTGTTAAAAAAGTTTGAAATATCCAATAAATGTCGTTCCACTTCATGATTGTGTCCCACTTGTTGTTGATTCTTCACCAAAAAATACAGTTTTATATCTTTATGTTTGAAGCCTGAAATGTGGCAAAAGGTCGCAAAGTTCAAGGGGGCCGAATACTTTCGCAAGGCACTGTATAAACAGAAATACCTTATTTACAGATATTTTGCTATGAGACTCGAAATTGAGCTCAGGTGTATCCTTTTTCCATTGATCATCTTTGAGATGTTTCTACAACTTGATTGGAGTCCATCTGTGGTAAATTAAATTGATTGGGCATGATTTGGAAAGGCACACCAGTCTATATAAAAGGTCCCACAGTTGACAGTGTATGTCAGAGCAAAAACCAAGCCATGAGGTCGAAGGAATTGTCCTTAGAGCTCAGAGACAGGATTGTGTTGAGGCACATAACTGGGGAAGGGTACCAAAACATTTCTGCAGCATTGAAGGTCCCCAAGAACCCAGTGGCCTCCTCCTGAGGTAATAACGAGGCTATATACAGTACATATAGGCACGGATAAAGTGACTAGGCAACAGGATAGATAATTATGTTTGTGTGTGTGTGACAATTTTTTGGGGCCTTCCTGTGACCCATGCTGGTGTCGAGGTCCTGGAAGGCAGGGATCTTGGCCCCAGTGATGTACTGTGCCGTTGTCAGATGCCAAGCAGTTGCCATACCAAGTGGTGATGCAGCCAGTCAAGATGTCCTCAATGGTGCAGCTGTAGAACACACTGAGGATCTGAGGGGTCAAATATTTTCAGTCTGGCTGATTCTCTCGGATGTCATGCACACTACAGGAACACTATAGACATTCTCTCTTTATCTCTCTCTCGCTCTCTCTCTCTCTCTCTCTCAATTCAAGGAGCTTTATTGGCATGGGAAACATGTGTTAACATTGCCAAAGCAGGTGAGGTAGATATCTCTCTCTCTCTCTCTCTTTGCTTCTCTCTCTCTCTCTTTACCTTTCTCTCTCTCTCTCTTTGCCTCTCTCTCTCTCTCTTTACCTCTCTCTCTCTCTCTCTTTACCTCTCTCTCTCTCTTTACCTCTCTCTCTCTCTCTCTATTTATATATGATATGTCAGCCGTTCATAAATATCTTGTCATCGTCAGCTCTTCTCCCATCAAGTCACATGATAACTTGCTCGTGTTCCATATTCCATTTAAGGCAGTACTTGGAGGGTTCATCAGTTGCTCGTTGCAACATTACTGAAGTTGAAACTGATCTGCTGTTAATTTCATCTCTGCCAAAAGGAGATGTTAGTGGTAGTATTTTGAATCACTGTAATATAAATATCATTTATCTGCATTTGTTGGAATCCCAGCAAGATTTTTCATTTATATTCTGTTCACATTTATGGTGCCCATGTCACGTTGACCTTCTGCAGCGGCCATCTTGTTTCGTTATAGGATGTTTTCTTGGAACAGTATCTTTCTCTCTCTGTGGAGGAGCACAAAGGGCCTGTTGTCAAGGCTGCAGGTTGCCATGGAAGCAGCTTGTTCATGGGAGCACGTTCTGGTCCAAAGGTTCAGCTTATTTGACTGATTAATCTCTGCAATAAAAAATCTAATTCTCAGGAATTACCTGATGGCCTGAATTATCTACTGAGGGGTTCCCTCACTGCAAGGTCCTGATAGAATTGTCCATAGGTTGACTCTGATAAATCAGTTAATTGATTAAGCTAATTCTCTCTCTCTTGTGTCTCTAGGGATTCTCTGTGGAATGATCGTGTCATGATGCAGTCGCTGAGTCTCACCCCGCACCCAGGTGACGAGGGAGGGTGTCTCCGGCCGTCGGCCAATCACAGAAGGTGCTTTAGGATAGTCACTTCCTGTTTGTGTTTATCAATACTTCCTCTCGGAACCCTCCAGCCTCACTGACGTCCCGCCCCCTTGGTGAGTTTGCCACTCAATCAAAGTAGGCTACTTTCAGCAGACACTTCTTAGTAGAGAATCTAACACCATTCTATATTTTATTTTCTCTCTGTCTCTCTCTCTCTCTCTCTCTTTCGCTCTGTCTGTCTGTCTCTCTCTCTCTCTCTTTCGCTCTGTCTGCCTCTCTCTCTTTCGCTCTGTCTGTCTCTCTCTCTCTTTCGCTCTGCCTGTCTGTCTCTCTCTCTCTATTTTCTCTCTCCAGGCCAAAGTGCCAGGATTCCGGTCTGGAAGAAGGTTTCGACTGCTCCTACAGGTTTGTTTAGGTACTGCAGTTTAACTGACACCAGGTCCAGAAACACCCATTTCCAGTTAGATACTTCCGTCATCCCTTTTGTGCACAAAGCAATATTGAATTATTAAAATAATTGTCATGTTCTCGGATGACGTGACGACGTGGTCGCTGCTCGCACGGCTCCCTGCGCACACTGAGTGCTAGAGCGCACGTGATGTTAGTCTGTGACAGTCCATGAATCGGCGTATGCGCACTTGAGTAGATTACCTCTCAGACAACGGGCGGAGGAGATATTGGACACAGTTTCCAGTTCTTTATTAAAACTCAGTGCTCCAGGCGGTAGTAGGTAGTTCCTGTATCCAACACCTTCCTCTTCCTCCTGAAGCCCCGCCCCTTCCCGTGTGGCTGTGTGGGGATACTGGCGCTAGCTGCCACATGTCGTAACCATGGTGATAGATAGGTAACCGTGGTAGGAGTCTGTGGGCACAGCTTTCTGATGTTGTGCCAGGTGTTGACGGGTCAGGAGGGTATCATCGGGCACAGAGGTGAGACAGGAAGCGTGTTTTACATTCACATTGTATTAGTGGGATAGTTACGACGGCGTGTCCTGTTTTGTCACTGATAACTTGTTGCTGAGTGTGTCACACCTTTTTCTCTTCTCAGGTGCTATGCGTCTCTACTTCCTGGTTTACCGTGTGCTGATGATGTCACAGAAGGAAGTATAGGACCTCTCTGCCTGTAGAACATCAGCCTCCTTGCACTTTCTAGAACTTCCTGTTTCCTGCTGCTGCTTGACGAGCTGTTAAATTGCACAACATCTCTCAGACACTCTTAAGGCTCTGACCTCTAACCTCTGAACCCCAAGCAGCCATGAGGCACATTCACGTAGATCTGACGCACGGCAGCAAGGAGGAGCTGGCTCCTGTGGAGCTTCCATCCCATGAGGGGGACCTGTCTTCTCCTGCAGCCCCTTCACAGGGCCCTGATCCTGGGGTGATGGTTGGGGTTTCCAGACACTTTGGTCAGGAGCAGCTGCGTCTCCAGAAGGTCTACCAGCTCTCTATCTTCTCCCAGCTGGGGGGGTTCTCAACCTCCGACCCCCCCAGGACAAGTGAGGCCCAGCCGGGACAGGCCCCTCGGATTGCCAGGCAGGGGGTCAAGAGGGGCCTGGAGGAGCCCAAGCTTAGCCACAAATGGCCCCACCTGGCTGGGGACACATACAGAGATGGTGACACCCAGGAAGAAGGGGTTCTGTGTGGGCCAGGACCTAGGGTAGGGGTTGGGATGGGGGTAGGGGTAGGGCAGGTATTCTCCTGCGTCATGGTCGATCACAGAGACTCAGATGGGGACCTGTCACCTAGATCCCCCCCACCTGAACCCCTCTCCCCAGGCCACACCCCCGCCCGACGCCCCGCCCAGCACAACCACGACAGGCCCGTCCCGGACCCGTGGGCTCCGCTGTCTCCCCACAGCCCCCCTGGCTCCCGCAGCCCCTTACCCAGCACAGAGCCTCCTTCTGATCCTGGAGGGTCCGGGACGGGCTGCAGTAGTGGCTCCTCATCGGGACAGCGTCAGCCCAACTCCTGCAGTGACGAGGGTTCCTATTGGGCCCCCGGAGCCTTCGACACCCCCAACCCCCCTGGACCTCCCCTCGGACCTACAGGCTCCCTCTCCCCCCACTACCTTCTCACCACAGACCCCAAGGGTCCCGGGGAGGGCAGTGAGTGTGGGGCCGAACTAGAATCCACCCCGCCCCGTCCCAGTACCACAGCATCCACCAACGAGCTGGCCTCCCTGGAGAAGTCCCCCAGCACCAGCGGGTTCCGTGGGGTCCCCTCGGTCCCCTGCCCTGCTAAGAAGAAACTTCTATCCTCTAGCGACACGGCAGAGTCGTGTTCGGAGGACGAGGGCCCCTCTACCTCTAAGAGGAGCCGTCTGGCCCTGCTGGCCCCTGGCTTGGGGCTGGCCTCCTGCAGGGGCACCGATGCCAAGGCTGCCCCCTTCTGGAGCCACCTGCTGCCTAACGCACAGGGCCGGGACCACGCCAAGGTGAGGAGTACAGACTAGCACACACAGAAGACTATACACTGTTCGTAGTTTGTGCTGTCAGGCGTGTCATTGTGGCAGGCAGCTTCCCTTTTTAATGTAACAGTCATTTGACAGCCGAGTGGCTCCAGAATGTATATTGAGAGAGCCTGTATTGTTCTCTCTATGCTACGTGGTCTGCCTGCCTGTGCTGCTGTCGCCCCGATAGAACCCCCCCCCCCCTACCAAACCACACAGGTCAAACACACACTGGTACACAGACACACACACACACACACTGGTACACAGACACACACTGTACCTTCATTACATTCCTTTATGTTGTTTTGGTGAGTGAAGCTCTACGTTCTGTCCATCGCTCTCTCTGGTTCTGTCCGTCTCTCTCTGGTTCTGTCCGTCTCTCTCTGGTTCTGTCCGTCTCTCTCTGGTTCTGTCCGTCTCTCTCTGGTTCTGTCCGTCTCTCTCTGGTTCTGTCCGTCGCTCTCTCTGGTTTTGTCCGTCTCTCTCTGGTTCTGTTCGTCTCTCTCCACGTTTTGTCTGTCTCTCTGGTTCTGTCCGTCGCTCTCTCTGGTTCTGTCCGTCTCTCTCTCCGTGTTTTGTCCGTCTCTCTCCGTGTTCTGTCCGTCTCTCTCTCCGTGTTTTGTCCGTCTCTCTCTCTCTGGTTCTGTCCGTCTCTCTCTCTCTGGTTCTGTCCGTCTCTCTGGTTCTGTCCGTCGCTCTCTCTGGTTCTGTCCGTCTCTCTCTCCGTGTTTTGTCCGTCTCTCTCCGTGTTCTGTCCGTCTCTCTCTCCGTGTTTTGTCCGTCTCTCTCTCTCTGGTTCTGTCCGTCTCTCTCTCTCTGGTTCTGTCCGTCTCTCTGGTTCTGTCCGTCTGTCCGTCTCTCTCTCTCTGGTTCTCTCTCTCACTCTCGTTCTTGTCCTCCTTCAGAGTGTATCAGAAGTCAGCAGAACCAGCAGGAGGTTGAAAAGGTATGTTTACTTTCTACCTTTAGTTGATTCCTTTACTTACTATCATTTCAAAACATCATATTTGATTGTGACTTATGTGACTGTAACCATGGCTAAACCATCCACTGTTGTTTTATCTGTGTGTGTGTGTGTGTGTGTGTGTGTGTGTGTGTGTGTGTGTGTGTGTGTGTGTGTGTGTGTGTGTGTGTGTGTGTGTGTGTGTGTGTGTGTGTGTGTGTGTGTGTGTGTGTTTACGTGTGTGTGTGTGTGTTTACGTGTGTGTGTGTGTTTACGTGGGTGTGTGTGCAGTCGACAGCTGCGTAGTGGACGGCGCACAGACACCTTGTGTCGTTCTGCTCGGTCAGGCTGGCCCTCTTCCTCAATCAGCCGGTCACTACTGGGCAACTTTGAGGTATAACATACTTGTTTGTTTTACTATGCTTGTGGACACCTGAAATGTATATCCAGAAAACAGACGACACATTACAGTACATTCTTACCTGAAGAGACGATTCACAATTAAGTGTGACATATACCATCCGTGTGAAAATGTTTCGTAAAGTATTTTGTCAGAACTTTCTACCAAATATTTAGAGATATTTTCAAAATTCCTCATGGTCATAGAAGTAGCAGTGCTTTGTAATTGATCTTCTTCACTCTTTCCTCTAGTGGTTTCTTATCCATACTTTAAATTCGCTTCTACATACAGAAACGTCCCTTTTTCAGGACATTGTCTTTCAAAGATAATTCATAAAAATCAGATCACAGATCTTCATTGTAAAGGGTTTTTTACACTGGTTCCCATGCTGCTTGTTCAATGAACCATAAACAATGAATGAACATGCACCTGTGGAACGGTCGTTAAGACACTAACAGCTTACAGACGGTTGGCAATTAAGGTCAGTTATGAAAACTTAGGACACTAGAGAGGCCTTTCTACTGACTCTGAAAAACACCTAAAGAAAGATGCCCAGGGTCCCTGCTCATCTGCGTGAACGTGCCTTAGGCATGCTGCAAGGAGGCATGAGGACTGCAGATGTGGCCAGAACAATAAATTGCAATCTCCGTACTGTGAGACGCCTAAGACAGCGCTACAGGGAGACGGGATGGACAGCTGATCGTCCTCGCAATGACAGACCACGTGTAACAACACCTGCACAGGATCGGTACATCCGAACATCACACCTGTGGGACCGGTACAGGATGGGAACAACAACTGCCTGAGTTACACCAGAAACCACAATCCCTCCATCACTGTCCGCAATAGGCTGAGAGAGGCTGGAGCGAGGGCTTGTAGGCCTGTTGTAAGGCAGGTCCTCACCAGACATCACCTATGGGCACAAACCCACCGCCGCTGGACCAGACAGGACTGGCAAAAAGTGCTCTTCACTGACGAGTCGCAGTTTTGTCTCACCAGTGGTGAAGGTGGGATTCGTGTTTATCGTTGAAGGAATGAGCGTTACACCGAGGCCTGTACACTGGAGCGGGATCAATTTGGAGGTGGAGGGTCCGTCATGGTCTGGGGCGGTGTGTCACAGCATCATCAGACTGAGCTTGTTGTCATTGAAGGCAATCTCAACGCTGTGCGTTACAGGGAAGACATCCTCCTCCCTCATGTGGTACCCTTCCTGCAGGCTCATCCTGACATGACCCTCCAGCATGACAATGCCACCAGCCATACTGCTCGTTCTGTGTGTGATTTCCTGCAATACAGGAATGTCAGTGTTCTGCCATGGCCAGCGAAGAGCCCGGATCTCAATCCTATTGAGCACGTCTGGGACCTGTTGGATCGGAGGGTGAGGGCTAGGGCCATTCCAACCAGAAATGTCAGGGAATTTGCAGGTGCCGTAGTGGAAGAGTGGGGTAACATCTCACAGCAAGAACTGGCAAATCTGGTGCAGTCCATGAGGAGGAGATGTACTGCAGTACTTAATGCAGCTGGTGGCCACACCAGATACTGACTGTTACTTTTGATCTTGACCCCCCCTTTGTTCAGGGTCACATTATTACATTTCTGTTAGTCACATGTCTGTGGAACTTGTTCAGTTTATGTCTCAGTTGTTGAATCTTGGATCTTACTTTGTTCCCTCTTGTTGTTTTTGAAGTATCTGTGTGTTGATCCTCCTCACTTTTCCCTCTCGTGGTTTCTTCTCCAGGAGTCGATCTTGAAGGGTCGTTTCTCTCCGTCGGGTCGTATCGAGGGCTTCACAGCAGAGATCGGTGCCAGCGGATCCTACTGCCCTCAACACGCCACTCTGCCTGTACACGTCACCTACTATGACATCTCAGAGCACAGCGCACCCTCACCCTTCTTGGTTAGTGTGTGCGTGTGTGCGTGTGTGCGTGTGTGTGTGTGTGTGTGTGAGAGAGAGGGACATGACGTAAAATCATTTCATCTCTCTGTTGTAGGGAGTGATCTCCTTGGAGCCTCTTGGAAAGAAGGGATACAGCGTACCCAAAGCAGGGACCATCCAAGTGGTGAGTCTCATGGTCCTCTTTCTCCCTCAGACCTTATTCAACCCCAATAAAACTGTTCTTTCTCCCTCAGACCTTATTCAACCCCAATAAAACTGTTCTTTCTCCCTCAGATCTTATTCAACCCCAATAAAACTGTTCTTTCTCCCTCAGATCTTATTCAACCCCAGTAAAACTGTTCTTTCTCCCTCAGATCTTATTCAACCCCAATAAAACTGTTCTTTCTCCCTCCAGACCTTATTCAACCCCAATAAAACTGTTCTTTCTACCTCAGATCTTATTCAACCCCAGTAAAACTGTTCTTTCTCCCTCAGATCTTATTCAACCCCAATAAAACTGTTCTCTCTCCCTCCAGACCTTATTCAACCCCAATAAAACTGTTCTTTCTCCCTGAGATCTTATTCAACCCCAGTAAAACTGTTCTTTCTCCCTCAGATCTTATTCAACACCAATAAAACTGTTCTCTCTCCCTCCAGACCTTATTCAACCCCAGTAAAACTGTTCTCTCTCCCTCCAGACCTTATTCAACCCCAATAAAACTGTTCTTTCTCCCTGAGATCTTATTCAACCCCAGTAAAACTGTTTTTTCTCCCTCAGACCTTATTCAACCCCAATAAAACTGTTCTCTCTCTCCCTCCAGACCTTATTCAACCCCAATAAAACTGTGGTGAAGATGTTCCTCGTGACCTATAACTTTGGGGACATGCCCGTCAATCACATGACCTTCCTGCGTCACCGCATCTTCCTGGTTCCCGTGGAGGAGGCCGGGCCAGGTGGGAAGGGGGAGGGGCCTACAGAGCCCAGGGCAACACCCACAGAGAGGAAGAAGATTCTCTGCTACTTGATACACCTCAGGTATGTCTATCTGGTGATTTTCTGTTTGTTTTTAAAGAGATAATCCACCCACAGAAATAAAAAATCATGAAATTCCTGTCAATTTGGTGAACGCCCATGTTCTATCAGTGGTTATAGAACAAATGTACCCCATGGCTCAACTTCTCAGTGGTCAGTCTGTGAAATCAGAAAATTGTGTAGGAATGTGTCATAGCTACGGTGTCTTCAGAAAGTATTCATACCCCTTTGACTGATTCCACATTTTGTTGTTTTACAGCCTGAATTCAAAATGGATTCAATATTTATTTTCTCTCGTCCAGCTACAAACTATCCAATAATGAAAATATGTTTTTGGAAATTTTTGCAAATGTATTAAATGTAATACAGAAATATCTAATTTACATAAGTATTCACACCCCTAAATCAATACCTGTTAGAATCACCTTTTGGCATCGATTACAGCTTTGAGTCTTTCTGCGTCTCTAAGAGCCTTCCACACCTGGATTGAAACAAAATTTGCCCATTTGTTCTTTAGACAATTCTTCAAGCTCTGTCAAAGTGGTTGTTGATCGTGGCTAGACAGCCATTTTCAGGTCTCTCCTTTTTAGGGAGAACTGTAAGTCTGCCACTCAGGAACAATCCATGTCTTCTTGGTAAGCAACTCCAGTGTAGATTTTGACCTTGTGTTTTAGGTCGTTCCTGCTGAAAGGTGAATTCAACTCCCAGACTGAACAAGGTTTTCCTGACTTAAGTATTGTGGAGTAAAACTACAATGTTGTTGATCCATCCTCAGTTTTCTCCCGTCAAACAGCCATTAAACTATAACATTTTTAAAGTCACCATTGTCCTCATGTAGAAATCCCTGAGTGGTTTCTGAGTTATGAAGGACGCCTGTATCTGTGTAGTGACTGGGTGTATTGATACACCATCCAAAGTTTAGTTAATAACTTCACCATGCTCAAAGGAATGATCAATGTCTGTTTTTTGTTTTTTTACCCATCTACCAATAGGTGCCCTTCTTTGCGAGGCATTGGAAAATGTTGATGGTCTTTGTGGTTGAATCTGTGTTTTGAAATTCACTGCTCGACTGAGGGACCTTACAGATAATTGTATGTGTGGGGTACAGAGATCAGAGTAGTCATTAAAAAATCATGTTAAACACTATTATACACAGAGTGAGTCCATGTGACTTGTTAAGCACATGTTTACTCCTGAACTCGTTTAGGCCCTAACAAAGGGGTTGAATACTTATTGACTCAAGACATTTCAGCTTTTCATTTTTTATTAATTTGTACAAATTTAGAAAAACATCGTTCCATTTTATTATTATGGGCAATTTTGTATAGGCCAGTGACAAATACATCTCAATTTAATCCATTTGAAGTTCAGTTTGTAACACAACAAAAATGTGGAACAAGTCGAGGGCTGTGAATAGTTTCTGAAGGCTCTGTACATGGTTCTCGTCATAACGCTTTTAAAACAATTACCTGGACTCCAGATGGCCAAATCAGCCAATATTTGGCATGTACACATTTTGTGTCTACAACACAACTATCCATTTATATCGCCATGACAATGTGTACAGTATTTCCCTTAGACGTGCTCAATCTAAACGGTGTACCAAATTATTCAATTCAGTTTCTCCATCGGACACCGTCTCCCAATGTACCCTGTGTGTCTGTGGGGGAACATGGTAAAGGATCGTTGTTGCCATAGCAACATACCCTGCGCTCGCTCTGGGCTGAGAGGAACTGCAAGTTGAGCTCTGTGAGATAAATAATGCAGTTTGTTTGGGCGATTTTTTTAATTTTTTTTTTACAGCTAGCTAGTTACTTCTCACATGCTAATATTGACTGTGGTATTATTGTGTGTAGCCACGTTTGCTAACTAGCCATCCAGCCCAGAGAGGGAGCACTGCATTGTGGGTTTTGTAGTCGACGTGGCCAGCAATTGGTTTCAAACACCGATTTTCACACGTTGCTACCAATCTTATAATAAATGACTCATTGAAACGTTTGTTCTCAAAAAATATTGTTTTCACATACTAGTGTTATTTAACTATGTTTAACACTGTTAATCATAGGCACTTGTTGTTTTGGGTGGATTATCCCTTTAAGGTTCAGATGGTTGTGGAATTGTATTTTTCTGTACGGTTTGTATCGCATGTGCAATATCTTTTGTTAGGAATGTCTGTCCATCCAGTCCAACCTCATCCATCTCCATCCTTCCATCTCCGTCCATCCATTCCCACTCATCCATCTATTCCCACTCATCCATCTATTCCCACTCATCCGTCTATTCCCACTCATCCGTCTATTCCCACTCATCCGTCTATTCCCACTCATCCGTCTATTCCCACTCATCCGTCTATTCCCACTCATCCGTCTATTCCCACTCATCCGTCTATTCCCACTCATCCGTCTATTCCCACTCATCCGTCTATTCCCACTCATCCGTCTATTCCCACTCATCCTTCTATTCCCACTCATCCTTCTATTCCCACTCATCCATCTATTCCCACTCATCCGTCTATTCCCACTCATCCGTCTATTCCCACTCATCCGTCTATTCCCACTCATCCATCTATTCCCACTCATCCGTCTATTCCCACTCATCCGTCTATTCCCACTCATCCATCTATTCCCACTCATCCGTCTATTCCCACTCGTCCGTCTATTCCCACTCATCCGTCTATTCCCACTCATCCGTCTATTCCCACTCATCCGTCTATTCCCACTCATCCGTCTATTCCCACTCATCCTTCTATTCCCACTCATCCTTCTATTCCCACTCATCCATCTATTCCCACTCATCCGTCTATTCCCACTCATCCGTCTATTCCCACTCATCCGTCTATTCCCACTCATCCGTCTATTCCCACTCATCCGTCTATTCCCACTCATCCGTCTATTCCCACTCATCCGTCTATTCCCACTCATCCATCTATTCCCACTCATCCATCTATTCCCACTCATCCGTCTATTCCCACTCATCCGTCTATGCCCACTCATCCATCTATGCCCACTCATCCGTCTATGCCCACTCATCCATCTATTCCCACTCATCCATCTATTCCCACTCATCCGTCTATTCCCACTCATCCGTCTATTCCCACTCATCCGTCTATTCCCACTCATCCGTCTATTCCCACTCATCCGTCTATTCCCACTCATCCGTCTATTCCCACTCATCCGTCTATTCCCACTCATCCATCTATTCCCACTCATCCATCTATTCCCACTCATCCGTCTATTCCCACTCATCCGTCTATGCCCACTCATCCATCTATGCCCACTCATCCATCTATGCCCACTCATCCATCTATGCCCACTCATCCATCTATTCCCACTCATCCATCTATTCCCACTCATCCATCTATTCCCACTCATCCATCTATTCCCACTCATCCATCTATTCCCACTCATCCATCTATTCCCACTCATCCGTCTATTCCTACTCATCCATCTATTCCCACTCATCCATCTATGCCCACTCATCCATCTATTCCCACTCATCCATCTATTCCTACTCATCCATCTATTCCTACTCATCCATCTATGCCCACCCATTCATCTGTTTGTTGTTTGCTTTTGTTTGTACGAAACCAAGATTAATTTTATAGCATTTCGAATGCAGGATTTTTAAAAATGTTTTCTAATGTAATCATTTACTTAGTGTCTTTAGGATGGTTTGCTGGTCAGTGCCTTGTTTCAGTAGAGTAGCTTTACACAGGCTACTGACCGTGAGGCTTCTTCTTTGTTTTCTCTTGACTCTGTAGATTCCAGAGCTCCAAATCTGGGAAGATTTACCTGCACAACGATATCCGGCTGCTTTTCTCCCGCAAGTCCATCGAGGTGGACACAGGGATCCCTTACGAGCTCAAATCTTTCACCGAGGTGCCAAGAAACCCCAAATACTCCCCCCGTGTGTGACCCTACGGCTCCTAATCCCTGACCCCTAACGCAGCCCGGAATAGGGCGTAGACAGACTGCTCAGTACATCGACGAGAAAACTTGAATAGACTTTACATACATACATACATACATACACACACTATATATACAAATGTATGTGGACACCCCTTCAAATTAGTGGATTCGGCTATTTCAGCAATACCCGTTGCTGATAGGTGTATAAAATCGAGCACACAGCCATGCAATCTCCATAGACAGGCCATTCTACTGCCAATATTTTACTGAAGAGCTCAGAGACTTTCAACGTGGCACCGTCATAGGATGCCACCATTTCCAACAAGTCAGTTTGTCAAATGTATGCCCAGGTAGAGCTAGCCCCGGTCAACAACGGCTCAGCCGCCAAGTGGTAGGACGGGACCACCGAGTGCTTAAGCGGGTAAAACTCCTCTGTCCTCGGTTGCAACGGTCCGTTCCAAACTGCCTCTGGAAGCAACGTCCGCGCAATAACTGTTCGTCGGGAGTTTCATGAAATGGGTTACCATGGCCAGGCAGCCGCACACACAAGCATAAGATCACCACGCGCAATGCCAAGCGTCGGCTGGAGTGGTGTAAAGCTTGCCTTTATTGTACTATGGAGTACTGGAAACGCGTTCTCTGGAGTGATGAATCACGCTTCACAATCTGGCAGTCTGACGGACGAATCTGGGTATGGCGGATGCTAGGAGAACGCTATCTTTCCCAATGCATAGTGCCAACTGTAAAGTTTGGTGGAGGAGGAATAATGGTCTGGGGATGTTTTTCAGTGAAGGTAAATCTTAACTCCACAGCATTCAATGACATTCTAGACGATTATGTGCTTCCAACTTTGTGGCAACAGTCTGGGGAAGGCCCTTTCCTGTTTCAGCATGACAATGCCCCCGTGCACAAAGCGAGGTCCATACAGAAATGGTTTGTCGAGATCGGTGTGGAAGAACTTGACTGGCCTGCACAGAGCCCTGACCTCAACCCCATCCAACACCTTTGGGATGAATTGGAAGGCCGACTGCGAGTCAGACCTAATCGCCCAACATCAGCGCCCGACCTCACTAATGCTCTTGTGGCTGAATAGAAGCAAGTCCCTGCAGCAATGTTCCAACATCTAGTGGAAAGCCTTCTCAGAAGAGTGGAGGCTGTTATAGCTGCAAAGGGGGGGAACAACTCCATATTAATGCCCATGATTTTGGAATGAGATGTTTGATGAGCAGGTGTCCACATACTTTTGGTCTTGTAGTGTACATGCATGCATACAAACATGCACAGACAACAAGCATTGATCGATACTTGCACCCAAGCTAATCAGACTCGTGTGTGTACAGAACTCACAGTACACATGACCACTCTTCTGTCTAGAGTTGAGTGTTAACATGCCTTGTGACCTAACCTAAAAACCAGTTGTACTCTAGTGCCATTCGTTTCCCACACACACTGTCCTTCATTCACTCTGCCTGCACCTGCCCTCTCACCTCCTCGGTGGACCAATGGACAACCCTGCCACCTCAATCAGCCAGCCAATAGGAAGCCGGCAAGCCGCTAATGGAGCACACATTGGGAGAAGAGGACTGTAAAGAGCATTTAACAAGCACATCCCAGTAAAGGGGGGAGGGACAAAACACAAACTGTATTTAACTGGAGAGAAGATGAGAGACAGAGGAGCAGTAGTGAAACAAAGACTGATTTATCTCAATCAATTGAAGAATAAAGATTAAGACATCAGATGTGGGACACACCCTGCAAACGCCGACACAATTGGCTACACTCAGGACTTAACTGTACTGTATTTTGATTGAAGCCTATAGACGTTCCAGGGAACCTCCCCCATTTCAAGCGACATGGTACGGATCACTGTGTAGGATGTAAGTGGGGAATATACCATGTAGTGGGTGGAAGGGGTGGATGCCTCCTTTCGTGTAGACAGATGGAGGGTTCACTGTGTTTTTAGTTCCCTTTCTGTTCAAAACAGTCTGAAATGAGAGCAGAAGGAAAATGAGCAACAACAAAAAAAAAAATGCTGTAGGATTTAATTTATGTTCGCAAATGTCTTAAAAAGCTGCACAATTAGTCAGTGTTTTTATTTTTATTTTTTTAAGCCAGATATGCTTTTGCTGCATTAAAAATGTCCCTGTATTCCCTACATAGAGCCCTATAGGCCCTGGTCTAATGTAGTGCTCTATAGAGCCCTATAAGCCCTGGTCTAATGTAGTGCTCTATAGAGCCCTATAAGCCCTGGTCTAATGTAGTGCTCTATAGAGCCCTATAAGCCCTGGTCTAATGTAGTGCTCTATAGAGCCCTATAGGCCCTGGTCTAATGTAGTGCTCTATAGAGCCCTATAGGCCCTGGTCTAATGTAGTGCTCTATAGAGCCCTATAGGCCCTGGTCTAATGTAGTGCTCTATAGAGCCCTATAGGCCCTGGTCTAATGTAGTGCTCTATAGAGCCCTATAGGCCCTGGTCTAATGTAGTGGTCTATAGAGCCCTATAGGCCCTGGTCTAATGTAGTGCTCTATAGAGCCCTATAGGCCCTGGTCTAATGTAGTGCTCTATAGAGCCCTATAGGCCCTGGTATAATGTAGTGCTCTATAGAGCCCTATAGGCCCTGGTCTAATGTACTGCTCTATAGAGCCCTATAAGCCCTGGTCTAATGTAGTGCTCTATAGAGCCCTATAAGCCCTGGTCTAATGTAGTGCTCTATAGAGCCCTATAAGCCCTGGTCTAATGTAGTGCTCTATAGAGCCCTATAAGCCCTGGTCTAATGTAGTGCTCTATAGAGCCCTATAAGCCCTGGTCTAATGTAGTGCTCTATAGAGCCCTATAAGCCCTGGTCTAATGTAGTGCTCTATAGAGCCCTATAAGCCCTGGTCTAATGTAGTGCTCTATAGAGCCCTATAAGCCCTGGTCTAATGTAGTGCTCTATAGAGCCCTATAAGCCCTGGTCTAATGTAGTGCTCTATAGAGCCCTATAGGCCCTGGTCTAATGTAGTGCTCTATAGAGCCCTATAAGCCCTGGTCTAATGTAGTGCTCTATAGAGCCCTATAAGCCCTGGTCTAATGTAGTGCTCTATAGAGCCCTATAAGCCCTGGTCTAATGTAGTGCTCTATAGAGCCCTATAGGCCCTGGTCTAATGTAGTGCTCTATAGAGCCCTATAAGCCCTGGTCTAATGTAGTGCTCTATAGAGCCCTATAGGCCCTGGTCTAATGTAGTGCTCTATAGAGCCCTATAAGCCCTGGTCTAATGTAGTGCTCTATAGAGCCCTATAGGCCCTGGTCTAATGTAGTGCTCTATAGAGCCCTATAGGCCCTGGTCTAATGTAGTGCTCTATAGAGCCCTATAAGCCCTGGTCTAATGTAGTGCTCTATAGAGCCCTATAGGCCCTGGTCTAATGTAGTGCTCTATAGAGCCCTATAAGCCCTGGTCTAATGTAGTGCTCTATAGAGCCCTATAAGCCCTGGTCTAATGTAGTGCTCTATAGAGCCCTATAAGCCCTGGTCTAATGTAGTGCTCTATAGAGCCCTATAAGCCCTGGTCTAATGTAGTGCTCTATAGAGCCCTATAAGCCCTGGTCTAATGTAGTGCTCTATAGAGCCCTATAAGCCCTGGTCTAATGTAGTGCTCTATAGAGCCCTATAGGCCCTGGTCTAATGTAGTGCTCTATAGAGCCCTATAGGCCCTGGTCTAATGTAGTGCTCTATAGAGCCCTATAGGCCCTGGTCTAATGTAGTGCTCTATAGAGCCCTATAGGCCCTGGTCTAATGTAGTGCTCTATAGAGCCCTATAAGCCCTGGTCTAATGTAGTGCTCTATAGAGCCCTATAAGCCCTGGTCTAATGTAGTGCTCTATAGAGCCCTATAAGCCCTGGTCTAATGTAGTGCTCTATAGAGCCCTATAGGCCCTGGTCTAATGTAGTGCTCTATAGAGCCCTAAAGGCCCTGGTCTAATGTAGTGCTCTATAGAGCCCTATAGGCCCTGGTCTAATGTAGTGCTCTATAGAGCCCTATAGGCCCTGGTCTAATGTAGTGCTCTATAGAGCGTATAGGCCCTGGTCTAATGTAGTGCTCTATAGAGCCCTATAAGCCCTGGTCTAATGTAGTGCTCTATAGAGCCCTATAAGCCCTGGTCTAATGTAGTGCTCTATAGAGCCCTATAGGCCCTGGTCTAATGTAGTGCTCTATAGAGCCCTATAGGCCCTGGTCTAATGTAGTGCTCTATAGAGCCCTATAGGCCCTGGTCTAATGTAGTGCTCTATAGAGCCCTATAAGCCCTGGTCTAATGTAGTGCTCTATAGAGCCCTATAAGCCCTGGTCTAATGTAGTGCTCTATAGAGCCCTATAGGCCCTGGTCTAATGTAGTGCTCTATAGAGCCCTATAGGCCCTGGTCTAATGTAGTGCTCTATAGAGCCCTATAGGCCCTGGTCTAATGTAGTGCTCTATAGAGCCCTATAAGCCCTGGTCTAATGTAGTGCTCTATAGAGCCCTATAAGCCCTGGTCTAATGTAGTGCTCTATAGAGCCCTATAGGCCCTGGTCTAATGTAGTGCTCTATAGAGCCCTATAAGCCCTGGTCTAATGTAGTGCTCTATAGAGCCCTATAAGCCCTGGTCTAATGTAGTGCTCTATAGAGCCCTATAGGCCCTGGTCTAATGTAGTGCTCTATAGAGCCCTATAGGCCCTGGTCTAATGTAGTGCTCTATAGAGCCCTATAGGCCCTGGTCTAATGTAGTGCTCTATAGAGCCCTATAAGCCCTGGTCTAATGTAGTGCTCTATAGAGCCCTATAAGCCCTGGTCTAATGTAGTGCTCTATAGAGCCCTATAGGCCCTGGTCTAATGTAGTGGTCTATAGAGCCCTATAGGCCCTGGTCTAATGAAGTGCTCTATAGAGCCCTATAGGCCCTGGTCTAATGTAGTGCTCTATAGAGCCCTATAAGCCCTGGTCTAATGTAGTGCTCTATAGAGCCCTATAAGCCCTGGTCTAATGTAGTGCTCTATAGAGCCCTATAGGCCCTGGTCTAATGTAGTGGTCTATAGAGCCCTATAGGCCCTGGTCTAATGAAGTGCTCTATAGAGCCCTATAAGCCCTGGTCTAATGTAGTGCACTATAGAGCCCTATAAGCCCTGGTCTAATGTAGTGCTCTATAGAGCCCTATAGGCCCTGGTCTAATGTAGTGCTCTATAGAGCCCTATAGGCCCTGGTCTAATGTAGTGCTCTATAAGCCCTGGTCTAATGTAGTGCTCTATAGAGCCCTATAGGCCCTGGTCTAATGTAGTGCTCTGGTCTAATGTAGTGCGCTATATGGGGAATAGGGTGCCATTTGAGACACCATCTTTCTCTGTGAGGGAGGGAGGGTAAAAATAGAGGTGGGAGGGGAGGGGGGAGGGTAAAAATAGAGGTGGGATGGGAGGGGGGAGGGGTAAAGTATGTGTATTTAAATTAAACTCAGCGACTGGCGAGTAAAACCTGGGTCTTGATTTTGTTGTTATTAACATGTGTTTGTATTGAATGTGTTAATAGCTTTTTATCGCTGTCCAACCAACTTCTCACCCTGACAACAGTTTCACATGTAGAATTGTCAAATAAATCTGAGACTCGTGGGTTCAGTAAATGTAGTGTCCATCCAGAGTCACACACACACACACTGAGTGGACAAAACATTAAGAACACCTGCTCTTTCCATGACATAGACTGACCAGGTGAATCCAGGTGAAAGCTATCATCCCTTATTGATGTCATTTGTTAAATCCACTTCAATCAGTGTAGATGAAGGAGAGGAGACGGGTTTAATTGAGATGGATTTTGTGTGTGTACAGTTGGAGTGGTGGACTACAGGACATCGGTTAAGGTATTACGTTTACTGTCTATTGAAAGTGACCAGAGCACTGCCAGATATGGTAGTTCTTCCTACAGGACTGTCCGGCTGTGTTCCTACAGGACTGTCCGGCTGTGTTCCTACAGGACTGTCCGGCTGTGTTCCTACAGGACTGTCCGGCTGTGTTCCTTCAGGACTGTCTGGCTGTGTTCCTACAGGACTGTCCGCCTGTGTTCCTTCAGGACTGTCCGGCTGTGTTCCTACAGGACTGTCCGCCTGTGTTCCTTCAGGACTGTCTGGCTGTGTTCCTTCAGGACTGTCCGGCTGTGTTCCTACAGGACTGTCCGGCTGTGTTCCTTCAGGACTGTCCGGCTGTGTTCCTACAGGACTGTCCGGCTGTGTTCCTTCAGGACTGTCCGGCTGTGTTCCTACAGGACTGTCCGGCTGTGTTCCTACAGGACTGTCCGGCTGTGTTCCTACAGGACTGTCCGGCTGTGTTCCTACAGGACTGTCCGGCTGTGTTCCTACAGGACTGTCCGGCTGTGTTCCTACAGGACTGTCCACCTGTGTTCCTTCAGGACTGTCCGGCTGTGTTCCTACAGGACTGTCCGGCTGTGTTCCTACAGGACTGTCCGGCTGTGTTCCTACAGGACTGTCCACCTGTGTTCCTTCAGGACTGTCCGGCTGTGTTCCTACAGGACTGTCCGGCTGTGTTCCTTCAGGACTGTCCGGCTGTGTTCCTACAGGACTGTCCGGCTGTGTTCCTACAGGACTGTCCGGCTGTGTTCCTACAGGACTGTCCGGCTGTGTTCCTTCAGGACTGTCCGGCTGTGTTCCTACAGGACTGTCCGGCTGTGTTCCTACAGGACTGTCCGGCTGTGTTCCTACAGGACTGTCCGGCTGTGTTCCTACAGGACTGTCCGGCTGTGTTCCTACAGGACTGTCCGTCTGTGTTCCTACAGGACTGTCCGGCTGTGTTCCTACAGGACTGTCCGGCTGTGTTCCTACAGGACTGTCCACCTGTGTTCCTTCAGGACTGTCCGGCTGTGTTCCTACAGGACTGTCCGGCTGTGTTCCTACAGGACTGTCTGGCTGTGTTCCTACAGGACTGTCTGGCTGTGTTCCTTCAGGACTGTCCGGCTGTGTTCCTACAGGACTGTCCGGCTGTGTTCCTTCAGGACTGTCTGGCTGTGTTCCTACAGGACTGTCCGGCTGTGTTCCTACAGGACTGTCCGGCTGTGTTCCTTCAGGACTGTCCGGCTGTGTTCCTACAGGACTGTCCGGCTGTGTTCCTTCAGGACTGTCTGGCTGTGTTCCTACAGGACTGTCCGCCTGTGTTCCTTCAGGACTGTCCGGCTGTGTTCCTTCAGGACTGTCCGGCTGTGTTCCTTCAGGACTGTCTGGCTGTGTTCCTTCAGGACTGTCCGGCTGTGTTCCTACAGGACTGTCCGGCTGTGTTCCTACAGGACTGTCCGGCTGTGTTCCTACAGGACTGTCCGGCTGTGTTCCTTCAGGACTGTCCGGCTGTATTGAGAAACAGCCAGAGCAGCCACCTTCCCCATTCGAATAGACACATCATTCTGTACACCAATCAGATCACTGCTTCAAATATCTCAATATTTAGCCGACTTGAAAAGAGAGGACACTTCATCTGGTCAATAAGAGACTTTGGTCTTCTAAAGACAGGATTATGTGAGTCTGCTAAGTTCAAGTAAATGTGTTCTTGACTAGAATGGCCCAGTGGTTTGAATAATATGCTGTAAAAAAATTTTGGGGCAGAATTACTTGTCTAATGACACAGGGAAACACATAGATCCAGTCTAATGACACTGGGAAACACAGAGATCCTGTCTAATGACACAGGGAAACACAGAGAGATCCTGCCTCATGACACAGGGAAACGCAGAGAGATCCTGCCTCATGACACAGGGAAACGCAGAGAGATCCTTCCTCATGACACAGGGAAACGCAGAGATCCTGCCTCATGACACAGGGAAACGCAGAGAGATCCTTCCTCGTGACACAGGGAAACGCAGAGAGATCCTGCCTCATGACACAGGGAAACGCAGAGAGATCCTGCCTCATGACACAGGGAAACGCAGAGAGATCCTTCCTCGTGACACAGGGAAACGCAGAGAGATCCTGCCTCATGACACAGGGAAACGCAGAGAGATCCTGCCTCATGACACCCTGCCTCATGACAGAGGGAAACGCAGAGAGATCCTGCCTCATGACACAGGGAAACGCAGCGAGATCCTGCCTCGTGACACAGGGAAACGCAGAGAGATCCTTCCTCGTGACACAGGGAAACGCAGAGAGATCCTTCCTTGTGACACAGGGAAACGCAGAGAGATCCTTCCTTGTGACACAGGGAAACGCAGAGAGATCCTTCCTTGTGACACAGGGAAACGCAGAGAGATCCTTCCTTGTGACACAGGGAAACGCAGAGAGATCCTGCCTCATGACACAGGGAAACGCAGAGAGATCCTGCCTCGTGACACAGGGAAACGCAGAGAGATCCTGCCTCGTGACACAGGGAAACGCAGAGAGATCCTGCCTCATGACACAGGGAAACGCAGAGAGATCCTGCCTCGTGACACAGGGAAACGCAGAGAGATCCTTCCTCGTGACACAGGGAAACGCAGAGAGATCCTGCCTCGTGACACAGGGAAACGCAGAGAGATCCTTCCTCGTGACACAGGGAAACGCAGAGAGATCCTTCCTTGTGACACAGGGAAACGCAGAGAGATCCTTCCTTGTGACACAGGGAAACGCAGAGAGATCCTTCCTTGTGACACAGGGAAACGCAGAGAGGTCCTTCCTTGTGACACATGAGTACCTGTGAGTACCTGTGTGATGAGCCGTAACATCACCCAAAATGAGTACCTGTGTGATGAGCCGTAACATCACCCAAAATGAGTACCTGTGTGATGAGCCGTAACATCACCCAAAATGAGTACCTGTGTGATGAGCCGTAACATCACCCAAAATGAGTACCTGTGTGATGAGCCGTAACATCACCCAAAATGAGTACCTGTGTGATGAGCCGTAACATCACCCAAAATGAGTACCTGTGTGATGAGCCGTAACATCACCCAAAATGAGTACCTGTGTGATGAGCCGTAACATCACCCAAAATGAGTACCTGTGTGATGAGCCGTAACATCACCCAAAATGAGTACCTGTGTGATGAGCCGTAACATCACCCAAAATGAGTACCTGTGTGATGAGCCGTAACATCACCCAAAATGAGTACCTGTGTGATGAGCCGTAACATCACCCAAAATGAGTACCTGTGTGATGAGCCGTAACATCACCCAAAATGAGTACCTGTGTGATGAGCCGTAACATCACCCAAAATGAGTACCTGTGTGATGAGCCGTAACATCACCCAAAATGAGTACCTGTGTGATGAGCCGTAACATCACCCAAAATGAGTACCTGTGTGATGAGCCGTAACATCACCCAAAATGAGTACCTGTGTGATGAGCCGTAACATCACCCAAAATGAGTACCTGTGTGATGAGCCGTAACATCACCCAAAATGAGTACCTGTGTGATGAGCCGTAACATCACCCAAAATGAGTACCTGTGTGATGAGCCGTAACATCACCCAAAATGAGTACCTGTGTGATGAGCCGTAACATCACCCAAAATGAGTACCTGTGTGATGAGCCGTAACATCACCCAAAATGAGTACCGGCACCTACACTGAACAAAAATATAAACGCAACATGCCACAATTTCAAAGATTTTACTGAGTTACAGTTCATATAAGGAAATCAATCAATTGAAATAAATAAATGAGGCCCTAATCTATGGGTTTCACATGACTGGGAATACAGATATGCACCTGTTGGTCACTGACACCTTTTTTTTTTCAAGGGAGGGGCGTTGATCACAAAACCAGTCAGTATCTGGTGTGACCATCTCACGCAGCGACATCTCCTTCGCACAAAGTTGATCAGGCTGCGATATGAGGTGATGGCGGCGGATGAATGGCCTGACAAATGGGCCTCAGGATCTCATCACGTCTCTGTGCATTCACATTGCCAGCGTTAAAATGCAGATGTGTTCGTTGTTCGTAGCTTATGCCTGCCCATACCGTGACCCCACCGCCACCATGGGGCTCTCTGTTCACAACGTGGACATCAGCAAACACCATACCGTGACCCCACCACCACCATGGGGCTCTCTGTTCACAACGTGGACATCAGCAAACACCATACCGTGACCCCACCACCACCATGGGGCTCTCTGTTCACAACGTGGACATCAGCAAACACCATACCGTAACCCCACCATACCGTAACCCCACCATACCGTAACCCCACCATACCGTAACCCCACCATACCGTAACCCCACCGCCACCATGGGGCTCTCTGTTCACAACGTGGACATCAGCAAACACCATACCGTAACCCCACCATACCGTAACCCCACCATACCGTAACCCCACCATACCGTAACCCCACCATACCGTAACCCCACCACCACCATGGGGCTCTCTGTTCACAACGTGGAAATCAGCAAACACCATACCGTAACCCCACCGCCACCATGGGGCTCTCTGTTCACAACGTGGACATCAGCAAACACCATACCGTAACCCCACCATACCGTAACCCCACCATACCATAACCCCACCGCCACCATGGGGCTCTCTGTTCACAACGTTGACGTCAGCAAACTGCTCGCCCACACGACACCATCTTCCCTTTACTGATGAAACCGGGATTCATTCGTGCAGAGCACACGCCAGCGTGACAGTGGTCATCGAAGGTGAGCATTATCCCACCGAAGTCGGACACGATGCCGAACGGCAGTCAGCTGAAGACCCTGCTGACGGACGACGAGCACGCAGATGAGCTTCCCTGAGACGGTTTCTGACAGTTGGTGCAGAAATTCTTTGGTCGTGCAGACTCACAGTTTCATCAATGTTGAAGGTGGCTTACGGTATTGACGTTAACAAGATGGAGGAAAAAGGAAACTGCACACTGCTCTTGATAGTATCACTGATCCTCAGAGCTTTTGTGAATAAAAATAAATAAATAAATGAACATGAAATTCTCTGGCAACAGCTCTGGTGGACATTCCTGCAGTCGTCAGCATGCCAATTGACAGTCCCTCTACTTGAGACCTCTGTGGCATTGTGTTGCGTGTCAAAACTGCACATTTGATTGTCCCCAGCACAAGGTGCACCTGTGTAATGATCATGCTGTTGAATAAGCGTATTGATATGCCACACCTGTCAGGTGAATGGATTATCTTGGCAAAGGAGAAATGCTCACTTAACAGGGATGTAAACAAATTGGTGCCAGAAATTTGAGGGAAATAAACTTTTGTGAATATGGAAAATTATAGAGCTCTTTTTATTTCAGCTCATGAAACATGGGAACACTTTACATGTTGCGTTTTATATTTGTGTACAGTGTATATCAGTCCAACACTGATGATGACATGGAGATCAAGAGGAAGTTAACATTCTAAAATGGTCCTTTATTTATTTTTTAAAACAGCAAACCAGGTTCCTCCCACCCTAAAAACACTGACAGTCTTTCCTATACATGCTCTCTCTCTCTCTCTCTCTCTCTCTCTCTCTCTCTCTCTCTCTCTCTCTCTCTCTCTCTCTCTCTCTCGCTTTCTCTCTCTCTCTCGCTTTCTCTCTCTCGCTTTCTCTCTCTCTCTCGCTTTCTCTCTCTCTCTCTCTCTCTCGCTTTCTCTCTCTCTCGCTTTCTCTCTCTCTCTTTCTCTCTCTCTCTCTCGCTTTCTCTCTCTCTCTTTCTCTCGCTCTTTCTCTCTCGCTTTCTCTCTCTCTTTCTCTCTCTATCTCTCGCTTTCTCTCTCTCTCTCTTTCTTTCTCTCTCTATCTCTCGCTTTCTCTCTCTTTCTCTCTCTCTCTCTCTTTCTCCCCCCCTCTTTCTCTCTTTCTCCCTTTCTCTCTCGCTCTTTCTCTCGCTCTCTTTCTCCCTCCCTCTCTCTCTCAGACGTCTTGGGTTAGCGTTTAACCCTATAGATGGGTTGCTAGTCTGTTTTTGCCTGTTTAGGTTCAGATGTAGTGTTAAGGTGGTGGGCTGGTGGTGTGGTGGTGATCAGGGTCCTGGTGGTGTAGTGGTGGTGATCCGGGGCTGGTGGTGTAGTGGTGGTGATCCGGGGCTGGTGGTGTAGTGGTGATCAGGGGCTGGTGGTGTGGTGGGCTGGTGGTGTAGTGGTGATCAGGGGCTGGTGGTGTAGTGGTGATCAGGGGCTAGTGCTGTGGTGGGCGGGCTGGTGGTGTAGTGGTGGTCCAGGGCTGGTGGTCTAATGTAGTGCTCTATAGAGCCCTATAGGCCCTGGTCTAATGTAGTGCTCTATAGAGCCCTATAGGCCCTGGTCTAATGTAGTGCTCTATAGAGCCCTATAGGCCCTGGTCTAATGTAGTGCTCTATAGAGCCCTATAGGCCCTGGTCTAATGTAGTGCTCTATAGAGCCCTATAGGCCCTGGTCTAATGTAGTGCACTATAGAGCCCTATAAGCCCTGGTCTAATGTAGTGCTCTATAGAGCCCTATAAGCCCTGGTCTAATGTAGTGCTCTATAGAGCCCTATAGGCCCTGGTCTAATGTAGTGCTCTATAGAGCCCTATAGGCCCTGGTCTAATGTAGTGCTCTATAGAGCCCTATAAGCCGTGGTCTAATGTAGTGCACTATAGAGCCCTATAAGCCCTGGTCTAATGTAGTGCTCTATAGAGCCCTATAGGCCCTGGTCTAATGTAGTGCTCTATAGAGCCCTATAGGCCCTGGTCTATTGTAGTGCTCTATAAGCCCTGGTCTAATGTAGTGCTCTAAAGATCCCTATAGGCCCTGGTCTAATGTAGTGCTCTGGTCTAATGTAGTGCACTATATGGGGAATAGGGTGCCATTTGAGACACCATCTTTCTCTGTGAGGGAGGGAGGGTAAAAATAGAGGTGGGAGGGGAGGGGGGAGGGTAAAAATAGAGGTGGGATGGGAGGGAGGGAGGGGTAAAGTATGTGTATTTAAATTAAACTCAGCGACTGGCGAGTAAAACCTGGGTCTTGATTTTGTTGTTATTAACATGTGTTTGTATTGAATGTGTTAATAGCTTTTTATCGCTGTCCAACCAACTTCTCACCCTGACAACAGTTTCACATGTAGAATTGTCAAATAAATCTGAGACTCGTGGGTTCAGTAAATGTAGTGTCCATCCAGAGTCACACACACACACACACACTGAGTGGACAAGACATTAAGAACACCTGCTCTTTCCATGACACAGACTGACCAGGTGAATCCAGGTGAAAGATATGGTCCCTTATTGATGTCACTTGTTAAATCCACTTCAATCAGTGTAGATGAAGGAGAGGAGACGGGTTTAATTGAGATGGATTGTGTGTGTGTACCGTTGGAGTGGTGGACTACAGGACATCGGTTAAGGTATTACGTTTACTGTCTATTGAAAGTGACCAGAGCACTGCCAGATATGGTAGTTCTTCCTATAGGCGTGTCCGGCTGTGTTCCTACAGGACTGTCCGGCTGTGTTCCTTCAGGACTGTCTGGCTGTGTTCCTTCAGGACTGTCCGGCTGTGTTCCTACAGGACTGTCCGGCTGTGTTCCTACAGGACTGTCCGGCTGTGTTCCTACAGGACTGTCCGGCTGTGTTCCTACAGGACTGTCCGGCTGTGTTCCTACAGGACTGTCCGGCTGTGTTCCTACAGGACTGTCCACCTGTGTTCCTTCAGGACTGTCCGGCTGTGTTCCTTCAGGACTGTCCGGCTGTGTTCCTACAGGACTGTCCGGCTGTGTTCCTACAGGACTGTCCGGCTGTGTTCCTTCAGGACTGTCCGGCTGTGTTCCTACAGGACTGTCCGCCTGTGTTCCTTCAGGACTGTCCGGCTGTGTTCCTACAGGACTGTCCGGCTGTGTTCCTACAGGCGTGTCCGGCTGTGTTCCTACAGGACTGTCCGGCTGTGTTCCTACAGGACTGTCCGGCTGTGTTCCTACAGGACTGTCCGGCTGTGTTCCTTCAGGACTGTCCGGCTGTGTTCCTTCAGGACTGTCCGGCTGTGTTCCTACAGGACTGTCCGGCTGTGTTCCTTCAGGACTGTCCGGCTGTGTTCCTACAGGACTGTCCGGCTGTGTTCCTACAGGACTGTCCGGCTGTGTTCCTACAGGACTGTCCGGCTGTGTTCCTACAGGACTGTCCGGCTGTGTTCCTACAGGACTGTCCGGCTGTGTTCCTACAGGACTGTCCGGCTGTGTTCCTACAGGACTGTCCGGCTGTGTTCCTACAGGACTGTCCGGCTGTGTTCCTACAGGACTGTCCGGCTGTGTTCCTTCAGGACTGTCCGGCTGTGTTCCTTCAGGACTGTCCGGCTGTGTTCCTACAGGACTGTCCGGCTGTGTTCCTTCAGGACTGTCCGGCTGTGTTCCTACAGGACTGTCCGGCTGTGTTCCTACAGGACTGTCCGGCTGTGTTCCTACAGGACTGTCCGGCTGTGTTCCTACAGGACTGTCCGGCTGTGTTCCTACAGGACTGTCCGGCTGTGTTCCTTCAGGACTGTCCGGCTGTGTTCCTACAGGACTGTCCGGCTGTGTTCCTACAGGACTGTCCGGCTGTGTTCCTACAGGACTGTCCGGCTGTGTTCCTACAGGACTGTCCGGCTGTGTTCCTACAGGACTGTCCGGCTGTGTTCCTACAGGACTGTCCGGCTGTGTTCCTACAGGACTGTCCGGCTGTGTTCCTACAGGACTGTCCGGCTGTGTTCCTTCAGGACTGTCCGGCTGTGTTCCTACAGGACTGTCCGGCTGTGTTCCTTCAGGACTGTCCGGCTGTGTTCCTACAGGACTGTCCGGCTGTATTGAGAAACAGCCAGAGCAGCCACCTTCCCCATTCGAATAGACACATCATTCTGTACACCAATCAGATCACTGCTTCAAATATCTCAATATTTAGCCGACTTGAAAAGAGAGGACACTTCATCTGGTCAATAAGAGACTTTGGTCTTCTAAAGACAGGATTATGTGAGTCTGCTAAGTTCAAGTAAATGTGTTCTTGACTAGAATGGCCCAGTGGTTTGAATAATATGCTGTAAAAAATTTTTGGGGCAGAATTACTTGTCTAATGACACAGGGAAACACATAGATCCAGTCTAATGACACTGGGAAACACGGAGATCCTGTCTAATGACACAGGGAAACACAGAGATTCTGCCTGATGACACAGGGAAACGCAGAGAGATCCTGCCTCATGACACAGGGAAACGCAGAGAGATCCTGCCTCATGACACAGGGAAACGCAGAGAGATCCTTCCTCATGACACAGGGAAACGCAGAGATCCTGCCTCATGACACAGGGAAACGCAGAGAGATCCTTCCTCGTGACACAGGGAAACGCAGAGAGATCCTGCCTCATGACACAGGGAAACGCAGAGAGATCCTGCCTCATGACACAGGGAAACGCAGAGAGATCCTTCCTCGTGACACAGGGAAACGCAGAGAGATCCTGCCTCATGACACAGGGAAACGCAGAGAGATCCTGCCTCATGACACCCTGCCTCATGACAGAGGGAAACGCAGAGAGATCCTGCCTCATGACACAGGGAAACGCAGCGAGATCCTGCCTCGTGACACAGGGAAACGCAGAGAGATCCTTCCTCGTGACACAGGGAAACGCAGAGAGATCCTTCCTTGTGACACAGGGAAACGCAGAGAGATCCTTCCTTGTGACACAGGGAAACGCAGAGAGATCCTTCCTTGTGACACAGGGAAACGCAGAGAGATCCTTCCTTGTGACACAGGGAAACGCAGAGAGATCCTTCCTTGTGACACAGGGAAACGCAGAGAGATCCTGCCTCATGACACAGGGAAACGCAGAGAGATCCTGCCTCGTGACACAGGGAAACGCAGAGAGATCCTGCCTCGTGACACAGGGAAACGCAGAGAGATCCTGCCTCATGACACAGGGAAACGCAGAGAGATCCTGCCTCGTGACACAGGGAAACGCAGAGAGATCCTTCCTCGTGACACAGGGAAACGCAGAGAGATCCTGCCTCGTGACACAGGGAAACGCAGAGAGATCCTTCCTCGTGACACAGGGAAACGCAGAGAGATCCTTCCTTGTGACACAGGGAAACGCAGAGAGATCCTTCCTTGTGACACAGGGAAACGCAGAGAGATCCTTCCTTGTGACACAGGGAAACGCAGAGAGATCCTTCCTTGTGACACAGGGAAACGCAGAGAGATCCTTCCTTGTGACACATGAGTACCTGTGAGTACCTGTGTGATGAGCCGTAACATCACCCAAAATGAGTACCTGTGTGATGAGCCGTAACATCACCCAAAATGAGTACCTGTGTGATGAGCCGTAACATCACCCAAAATGAGTACCTGTGTGATGAGCCGTAACATCACCCAAAATGAGTACCTGTGTGATGAGCCGTAACATCACCCAAAATGAGTACCTGTGTGATGAGCCGTAACATCACCCAAAATGAGTACCTGTGTGATGAGCCGTAACATCACCCAAAATGAGTACCTGTGTGATGAGCCGTAACATCACCCAAAATGAGTACCTGTGTGATGAGCCGTAACATCACCCAAAATGAGTACCTGTGTGATGAGCCGTAACATCACCCAAAATGAGTACCTGTGTGATGAGCCGTAACATCACCCCAAATGAGTACCTGTGTGATGAGCCGTAACATCACCCAAAATGAGTACCTGTGTGATGAGCCGTAACATCACCCAAAATGAGTACCTGTGTGATGAGCCGTAACATCACCCAAAATGAGTACCTGTGTGATGAGCCGTAACATCACCCAAAATGAGTACCTGTGTGATGAGCCGTAACATCACCCAAAATGAGTACCTGTGTGATGAGCCGTAACATCACCCAAAATGAGTACCTGTGTGATGAGCCGTAACATCACCCAAAATGAGTACCTGTGTGATGAGCCGTAACATCACCCAAAATGAGTACCTGTGTGATGAGCCGTAACATCACCCAAAATGAGTACCTGTGTGATGAGCCGTAACATCACCCAAAATGAGTACCTGTGTGATGAGCCGTAACATCACCCAAAATGAGTACCTGTGTGATGAGCCGTAACATCACCCAAAATGAGTACCTGTGTGATGAGCCGTAACATCACCCAAAATGAGTACCTGTGTGATGAGCCGTAACATCACCCAAAATGAGTACCTGTGTGATGAGCCGTAACATCACCCAAAATGAGTACCTGTGTGATGAGCCGTAACATCACCCAAAATGAGTACCTGTGTGATGAGCCGTAACATCACCCAAAATGAGTACCTGTGTGATGAGCCGTAACATCACCCAAAATGAGTACCTGTGTGATGAGCCGTAACATCACCCAAAATGAGTACCTGTGTGATGAGCCGTAACATCACCCAAAATGAGTACCTGTGTGATGAGCCGTAACATCACCCAAAATGAGTACCTGTGTGATGAGCCGTAACATCACCCAAAATGAGTACCTGTGTGATGAGCCGTAACATCACCCAAAATGAGTACCTGTGTGATGAGCCGTAACATCACCCAAAATGAGTACCTGTGTGATGAGCCGTAACATCACCCAAAATGAGTACCTGTGTGATGAGCCGTAACATCACCCAAAATGAGTACCTGTGTGATGAGCCGTAACATCACCCAAAATGAGTACCTGTGTGATGAGCCGTAACATCACCCAAAATGAGTACCTGTGTGATGAGCCGTAACATCACCCAAAATGAGTACCTGTGTGATGAGCCGTAACATCACCCAAAATGAGTACCTGTGTGATGAGCCGTAACATCACCCAAAATGAGTACCTGTGTGATGAGCCGTAACATCACCCAAAATGAGTACCTGTGTGATGAGCCGTAACATCACCCAAAATGAGTACCTGTGTGATGAGCCGTAACATCACCCAAAATGAGTACCTGTGTGATGAGCCGTAACATCACCCAAAATGAGTACCGGCACCTACACTGAACAAAAATATAAACGCAACATGCCACAATTTCAAAGATTTTACTGAGTTACAGTTTGTATAAGGAAATCAATCAATTGAAATAAATAAATGAGGCCCTAATCTATGGGTTTCACATGACTGGGAATACAGATATGCACCTGTTGGTCACTGATACCTTTTTTTTTTCAAGGGAGGGGCGTTGATCACAAAACCAGTCAGTATCTGGTGTGACCATCTCACGCAGCGACATCTCCTTCGCACAAAGTTGATCAGGCTGCGATATGAGGTGATGGCGGCGGATGAATGGCCTGACAAATGGGCCTCAGGATCTCATCACGTCTCTGTGCATTCACATTGCCAGCGTTAAAATGCAGATGTGTTCGTTGTTCGTAGCTTATGCCTGCCCATACCGTGACCCCACCACCACCATGGGGCTCTCTGTTCACAACGTGGACATCAGCAAACACCATACCGTAACCCCACCATACCGTAACCCCACCATACCGTAACCCCACCGCCACCATGGGGCTCTCTGTTCACAACGTGGACATCAGCAAACACCATACCGTAACCCCACCATACCGTAACCCCACCATACCGTAACCCCACCGCCACCATGGGGCTCTCTGTTCACAACGTTGACGTCAGCAAACTGCTCGCCCACACGACACCATCTTCCCTTTACTGATGAAACCGGGATTCATTCGTGCAGAGCACACGCCAGCGTGACAGTGGTCATCGAAGGTGAGCATTATCCCACCGAAGTCGGACACGATGCCGAACGGCAGTCAGCTGAAGACCCTGCTGACGGACGACGAGCACGCAGATGAGCTTCCCTGAGACGGTTTCTGACAGTTGGTGCAGAAATTCTTTGGTCGTGCAGACTCACAGTTTCATCAATGTTGAAGGTGGCTTACGGTATTGACGTTAACAAGATGAAGGAAAAAGGAAACTGCACACTGCTCTTGATAGTATCACTGATCTTTAATAACGGCCTTCCTCAGAGCTTTTGTGAATAAAAATAAATAAATAAATGAACATGAAATTCTCTGGCAACAGCTCTGGTGGACATTCCTGCAGTCAAGCATGCCAATTGACAGTCCCTCTACTTGAGACCTCTGTGGCATTGTATTTTGTGACAAAACTGCACATTTTAGAGTGGCTTTGATTGTCCCCATCACAAGGTGTAATGATCATGCGGTTTAATCAGCTTCCTGATATGCCACACCTGTCAGGTGAATGGATTATCTTGGCAAAGGAGAAATGCTCACTTAACAGGGATGTAAACAAATTGGTGCCAGAAATTTGAGAGAAATAAGCTTTTGTGAATATGGAAAATTATAGAGCTCTTTTTATTTCAGCTCATGAAACATGGGAACACTTTACATGTTGCGTTTTATATTTGTGTACAGATCAAGAGGAAGTTAACATTATAAAAAACACTGACAGTCTTTCCTATACATGCTCTCTCTCTCGCTCTCTCTCTCTCTCTCTCTCTCTCTCTCTCTCTCTCTCTCTCTCTCTCTCTCTCTCTCTCAGACGTCTTGGGTTAGTGTTTAACCCTATAGATGGGTTGCTAGTCTGTTTTTGCCTGTTTAGGTTCAGATGTAGTGTTAAGGTGGTGGGCTGGTGGTGTGGTGGTGATCAGGGGCTGGTGGTGTAGTGGTGGTGATCAGGGGCTGGTGGTGTAGTGGTGGTGATCCGGGGCTGGTGGTGTAATGGTGGTGATCAGGGGCTGGTGGTGTAGTGGTGGTGATCAGGGGCTGGTGGTGTAGTGGTGGTGATCAGGGGCTGGTGGTGTAGTGGTGGTGATCAGGGGCTGGTGGTGTAGTGGTGGTGATCAGGGGCTGGTGGTGTAGTGGTGGTGATCCGGGGCTGGTGGTGTAGTGGTGATCCGGGGCTGGTGGTGTAGTGGTGATCCGGGGCTGGTGGTGTAGTGGTGATCAGGGGCTGGTGGTGTGGTGGTGATCAGGGGCTGGTGGTGTAGTGGTGATCAGGGGCTGGTGGTGTGGTGGTGATCAGGGGCTGGTGGTGTAGTGGTGGTGATCAGGGGCTGGTGGTGTAGTGGTGGTGATCAGGGGCTGGTGGTGTAGTGGTGGTGATCAGGGTCCTGGTGGTGTAGTGGTGGTGATCAGGGGCTGGTGGTGTGGTGGTGATCAGGGGCTGGTGGTGTAGTGGTGGTGATCAGGGGCTGGTGGTGTAGTGGTGATCCGGGGCTGGTGGTGTAGTGGTGGTGATCAGGGGCTGGTGGTGTAGTGGTGATCCGGGGCTGGTGGTGTAGTGGTGATCCGGGGCTGGTGGTGTAGTGGTGATCAGGGGCTGGTGGTGTAGTGGTGGTGATCAGGGGCTGGTGGTGTAGTGGGGGTCCAGGGCTGGTGGTGTAGTGGTGATCAGGGGCTGGTGGTGTAGTGGTGGTGATCAGGGGCTGGTGGTGTAGTGGTGATCCGGGGCTGGTGGTGTAGTGGTGGTGATCAGGGGCTGGTGGTGTAGTGGTGATCCGGGGCTGGTGGTGTAGTGGTGGTGATCAGGGGCTGGTGGTGTAGTGGTGGTCCAGGGCTGGTGGTGCGGTGGTCTATACAGATGCTCTGCTGCTCTGTTCAGAACTCCATCCTGTTCATCCACGTCCTCATCACCTGCAGACAATATATCTGGAAGATGAGTCAACTTGAACTAGAGCGGACTAATTTAACTTAGTCACGTTTATAAACTCCGGGTCACTACAGTTATTGTTATTTGTGGCCGTAAACATTATTTAGAGTTAATTTTATGAGGGGGGAGGGTGTTCATTTTAATTTCCAATACAAGGGGAGGGTCATGTGAAAATATATTTTAAGTTGGGGAGGCGGGTGTATTTTTTTGAATGACACCTTGACACACACTTTCAACAGTTAGCCAGCCATAGCTTTCCACCCCATGCAGGGTAGGCTTTATGTTAGCTTTATTAACTAACTGCTGGCTACTCTTCTTCCCGTGGCTTAACCCAACGAGAGGAGGTCACAAGTGTTTCCCCAAAAGCTGTCTGGGTTTAAACCTCTTCTACTGTACAGAAAGTGAATAGTTGCATCAATTGATAGTGACAGATTTAGAATACTTCCCAACCTGTAAGTCTATTTCTGGTCTCCTCTGCTATAGAAGGTTGTAGCTCAGCCTCAATGATTTCCCCATAATGCATTGGAGTCAAGTATTTCCCAGGTCTTTTCCATCTGGTTTCTAGCATGGATCAAAGAGCTGTTATAGATCACTTTACATAATTTGATCTGTGTTTGTTTCTTCTAAATGTTAAGGTAAGAAATGGCCTGTTTTTTTTGTTGCCATTTTCTTTATCACAAGGTTGGCCTATAGCATACCCCCTCAATTAGAGGCTTGGTTTTGCATGGTGGGTGGTGCGTGGATGTACATGTAGATATGGTTAAGGCTATATAGTCGACGCTCATTAGTGAATTTTTGGGGACGAATAACAAAAAAAAGTAGTCTTAAGCTTTTGTCAGGAGTCAGCAGGCCTGCTACTAAAGACAATGCAATTGCCTATTTTACAAATGGTACTGTCGTGGAAATTCTTACACAGGGACACTCTAAGTCAATCCTAAATTAATCATTGTTTATTATCATCATGCTGGTGAGGTTCCAACCAACTCAATGCACCAAGTACACGCGTCGATCAGGAGCTCCTCCGGGCCAGTCCTGTTACTTCCCTTATACTGGTTTCAGACACTTTACATCAGGTTGGTTCCTGCATGTCAAATCAAATCAACATTTTTTGGTCACATGCACATGGTAAGTAGGTGTTAGTGTGAGTGTAGCGAAATGCTTGTGCTTCTAGTTCCGACAGTGCAGCAATATCTAACAAGTAATCTAACAATTCCACAACAACTACTTAATACACACAAATCTATGTAAAGGAATGGAATAAGAATATATACATATACATATATGGATGAGCGATGACAGAGCGGCATTTCCTTCACAGTACAACGGATGGGCATTCAAAACACTTCCACTGTAGGTGTCACACCCTGGTCAAAGTATTTTGTGTTTATCTTTATTTATTTGGTCAGGCCAGGGTGTGGCATGGGTTTTTGTATGTGGTGTGTATGTATAGGGATTGTAGCTAGTGGGGTGTTCTAGCTAAGTCTATGGCTGTCTGAAGTAGTTCTCAATCAGAGGCAGGTGTTTATCGTTGTCTCTGATTGGGAACCATATTTAGGCAGCCATATTATTTGAGTTTGTGGTGGGTGATTGTCCTTTCGTGTCCTGATGTCATTGTTCTGTGTTAGGTTACACAAGTATAGGCTGTTTCGGTTTTCGTTAAGTTTATTGTTTTGATAGTGTTTGTGTTTAGTGTGTTACTTCATTAAACATGGATTGCAATAGACACGCCGCATTTTGGTCCGACTCTCCTTCTCACCAAGAAAACCGTTACAGTAGGCCGATACTGTGCACTATTCTAGTTTCTGACATAATGAGAGGCATGCTCTCTGAGGTTCTCCTGTGTCTCCATGTTGTCCATCGTAGGCCGATACTGTGCACTATTCTAGTTTCTGACATAATGAGAGACATGCTCTCTGAGGTTCTCCTGTGTCTCCATGTTGTCCACCTCCAGAGAGATACGTTTTGATGAGATCCCCAGGAGCCAAACCTCCTTTGCTTTGGTTGGTGACTTGAATCATCTCTCTCACTGACAAAAAAAAGGTCCCAAATGGTCAATGAAAATGTTCTTCACCTTGTGGATCAGCTGTCAGTTAAACCTCCTGTTCTTCTGATAGGTTCTGACTCCTGCATGAGCACTCAGTGTGAGAGACCATAGTCTTGTGTGTAAATAAGATGTCTGGACTGATCTGTGATCCACCGTTGTGCCCTTAAAAGCCCTCCCCAATTCCCACTATATAGTTTACTGTTTAATGTTTTGCAGAGGGGATGGACTTTCACACACACACACACACACACACACACACATATACACATATACACATATACACACACACACACACACATATACACATATACACATATACACACACACACACACACATATACACATATACACACACACACACACACACCTACACATTTCTCACCCCATCAGAGCTGGGGTCAGTTCAGTTCCATGAAGTCATTGCAGACCATGACTATAGAGCCAGTAAGGAGACCATGACTATAGAGCCAGTAAGGAAACCATGACTATAGAGCCAGTAAGGAAACCATGACTATAGAGCCAGTAAGGAAACCATGGCTATAGAGCCAGTAAGGAAACCATGGCTATAGAGCCAGTAAGGAAACCATGACTATAGAGACAGTAAGGCAACATGGCGATAGAGCCAGTAAGGCAACATGGCTATAGAGCCAGTAAAGAAGCCATGGCTATAGAGCCAGTAAAGAAACCATGGCTATAGAGCCAATAAAGAAACCATGGCTATAGAGCCAGTAAAGAAACCATGGCTATAGAGCCAGGAAAGAAACCATGGCTATAGAGCCAATAAAGAAACCATGGCTATAGAGCCAGTAAGACAACCATGGCTATAGAGCCAGTAAGTCATGGTCAAGGAGAATAACTGTGGATGTGGAAATACCAACCAAATGTCATCATAAGATTGGTTGTTGAGCTCTTTGTTCATCTCTTTCCTCCATATCTGTTGATGGTGATGTTTCCTGTCAGTTCCAGGGAGTGGTTGAGTAGGAGGTACTGGGTTTACCTTGGTTTGCGTAGATAATTCTCCCCTGAACACACACGTACAGTCATGCACACACACACACACACACGCTGTGTAAAATGGATTGTTTCCGAGTGTGTATTACTGTGGCCCAAAAGTTTTTAATCATAAGGAGTAAAAGCCATGTGGTGCTAGAAGTCAAAGCTCAATTGGTAAATTCAATGTTGTTCTCTGACTTGAGCAGTCTCATGGAGTCATCCCTGGAAGACTTTGATCTTCACACACCCTTCGCACCTGAAATATCTGAGTACAGTTACCTAGTGGTGTTGTAGTCGTTACACAAACGGAGAGTCACTGTGAACATGTAGGGGTTCCAGATTTGAGTTATATCAGCTATGATAAACTATGCCTTGCCTTTTTTGAGTGAATGGTAGAGTTGTCACCGGTGACTGCATTTGTTAGTGACCGAGACATACATGGTTGTTGAATTGGTTCATTTTCAGTCCTGTTGCCTTCACCAAGTGGCACATTATCATTATAATTCAACTCATTGTGACAATACATTGCATATCTCATCAGGCCATATTTTGAGGCTAAGCTTTACCCTCAATACAGTGGCTTGATACTCATGGTTTACAGGTCACATCAGGCCTGCGAGTAGGGTTACAAAATATACAGGAAAAAAAATAGGGATCTCTGGAAAACCTTTTTTTTTAACCCTACCTGCAATTCACATTATGCTGAGTTAGGATATCCAATGGGGTGGAATTTGTGTTCACCTGTAACCTGCATTCATTGGGGCGGCAGGGTAGCCTAGTGGTTAGAGTGTAGAGGCGGCAGGGGAGCCTAGTGGTTAGAGTGTAGAGGCGGCAGGGGAGCCTAGTGGTTAGAGTGTAGAGGCGGCAGGGGAGCCTAGTGGTTAGAGTGTAGAGGCGGCAGGGGAGCCTAGTGGTTAGAGTGTAGAGGCGGCAGGGGAGCCTAGTGGTTAGAGCGTAGAGGCGGCAGGGGAGCCTAGTGGTTAGAGCGTAGAGGCGGCAGGGTAGCCTAGTGGTTAGAGCGTAGAGGCGGCAGGGTAACCTAGTGGTTAGAGCGTAGAGGCGGCAGGGTAGCCTAGTGGTTAGAGCGTAGAGGCGGCAGGGTAACCTAGTGGTTAGAGCGTAGAGGCGGCAGGGTAGCCTAGTGGTTAGAGTGTAGAGGCGGCAGGGTAGCCTAGTGGTTAGAGTGGAGAGGCGGCAGGGTAGCCTAGTGGTTAGAGTGTAGAGGCGGCAGGGTAACCTAGTGGTTAGAGCGTTGGACTAGTAACCGGAAGGTTGCGAGTTCAAACCCCCGAGCTGACAAGGTACAAATCTGCCGTTCTGCCCCTGAACAGGCAGTTAACCCACTGTTCCTAGGCCGTCATTGAAAATAAGAATTTGTTCTTAACTGACTTGCCTAGTTAAAAAAAGGTAAAATTAAAAAAATATATAATAATAATGACTGCCTGGGTCAGGAACAGTGTGAGGAGACGACCTAAACCATTAATAACATGAAGGAAAAAGGACTTTTCATTGACTTTGAGTTAAATGTCAGGTCAGCTCAGCAGTCAGTCCATCTATGTGCTTTTCCTGTGAATGCCTATATGCTTTAAAATGAGTTAATATATTTCAAAACCCTCTCAATAAGAAGAATATACTGTAAAGTTATCGGGGGTCTTTTTTATACAATCTTATCATGTCTTGAACTCTTGTTATTTTGTTGTGTTGATCTTGAACATGGAAAATAGTCAAGCAACTGTAATTGACATTCCTGTGAGATTTTAATAACTGATTTGGTTAATTATTAACAGGTTTGGTAAAACATATGTTAAATTCTGCTACTGCCACAGTTTTTCAAAGTATCGCCCACGTCGCTTAATGATAAAAAATGTGACCTGATTTGGGAGAACTTTAAGCATTTTAATTGTGTTTACACGGCCTATTTCTCTCTCTCTCCAAATATTGAGACAATTTCAAATAAAAATCCAAACTTGATTTAAATTGCATTCACAATACATTTGCAGATCTTTGTGTTGTATTATGAATGGAACACGAACACATGAGCCCGGCGATATGTACAGTATGGTTAGCATTTCAGTAGAACTAGCTTAAAAAAAGTGTGTTTTGTTACCTGTATAGAAAATATCCTAAATGCGCTCACTACTGTAAGTCACTGTTGATGAGAACATCTGCTAAATGACTCAAATGCAAATGTGTATATACACAAACAAGTCAATAATTCTCTAATAGTCCCAATAAAACAAATATTTTAACTTTCCTCCAGTCTCAAAATGTAGCACCAATGTTTATTACATAGCCCAAATAAATGTAGCACCAATATTTATTACATAGCCCAAGTAAATGTAGCACCAATGTTTATTACATAGCCCAAGTAAATGTAGCACCAATATTTAACGTATATTGTAAACATTGTTTAAAATGGCAACATTTGATTAAATATATCCATTATACTAAAACTTCCATTACAATAACAATCTTAAATTAGCACCTAAACAACCATTTTATGTATAATGTATACCACAACGAATCAATTAAACCTTTTAGCATTCCAAACAAAATGTAGCTTGTGAAGATGAAATTTAAAATCAAATGTAATGTCACATGCTTCGTCCACAGTGAAACACTTACTACAGTGTGTCTTTCTCATCCATGACCTTTGTCTCTATCAACTTTGCACATTGTGCTTTAAAAAAAAAACGAAGGGTGAATGGTGTAATATGATATTGTTTAAACCAGGAATATTCATAAAGTAAAAAAGAAAAGAAAGGAAGAAAGAAAGAAATGTTTCGCTTTGCGGGAAACTCAGACCAATAAATACTGTCAACAATAATGTCTTCATATTTGATCGTCCGTCCATGTTGGTTGTTGTCTTGTTTTGCAAATCATCGTAAAGCTTCTTCGGTGCTGTTTCCTTTGTTCTTAGTACCTGGAGAGATAGATATAGATATAGATAGATATAGATAGATATATAGAGAGAGATATAGATAGATATATAGATAGATATATAGAGAGAGAGATAGATATATAGATAGATAGATATAGATATAGATAGATATAGATAGATATAGATAGATATATAGAGAGAGATATAGATAGATATATAGATAGATATATAGAGAGAGAGATAGATATATAGATAGATAGATATAGATATAGATAGATAGATAGATATATAGAGAGAGAGATAGATATATAGATAGATAGAGATATAGATAGATAGATAGATATATAGAGAGAGAGATATAGATATATAGAGAGAGAGATAGATATATAGATAGATAGATAGATATATAGAGAGAGATATAGATAGATATATAGAGAGGGAGATATATAGATATAGATATAGATAGATAGATAGATATATAGAGAGAGATATAGAGAGAGATATAGAGAGAGATATAGATAGATATATAGAGAGATAGATAGATATAGATAGATAGAGAGAGAGATAGATATAGATAGATAGATATAGATATAGATAGATAGAGAGAGAGATAGATATAGATAGATAGATAGGAAAACACATCATGCCAGCAATCATTTTCAGCATTGTATTTTACAGAGGCAAATCTTGATTCCTTGTGTCCTGTCTCTCCTTGGCACTGAGGTTCCTCCTCTGATGGGCGGAACCTCTGATCTTCTTCTACAATGTGCTTCGAGAAGGATGGGATGAGTCGGGACACAAGGGGGGAAAAAGGACATAGATTCACCCCCCCCCCCCCCCCCCCCCCCCACCAAAATGGAAAAAAAGACAGCACTCACGATGTAACAGTACACCCTGAAACCTGGACAGAGGTGCCGCTGTATTGAACACTACAACGAACAACGTTATTGTCAAAGTTGGACTCTGGAACCTGGTGACCTGGGTTTACAGTGATCTGCAAAAAAATGAAGGCATAAAGTATGTTGGGTTAGGAATCATTCACATCGTGTTGCTACAATAGGTTGAATTTGGACAGTAATATCAAAAATGTTTATTTAATGGCATACAGTATAAAAACAGATATTAGACACCTCCTTAGCTAATAATATAGAACAAAATATGGCAACAAACCTTAAGGATATACTTCCCAGGTGTCACATCAGTAATGTCAATCCACTGACAGTCAATATCGGCATTATAGGTGTCATAGCATCCAGGACTCAATCCCTGTAACAATCAACCCAAGACAAGAGATTCATCCATTCAACTGGTTCAAAACAGCCTGGTCCCAGATCTCGTTGCGCTATCATGTCAACTCCTTGCCTGATCTGGGACCAGGCATGGCTTGACATGATAGCACAAGCAGATCTGGGACCAGGCTAGCACAACAGCACAAACAGATCTGGGACCAGGCTAGCACAACAGCACAAACAGATACGGGACCAGGCTAGCACAACAGCACAAACAGATCTGGGACCAGGCTAGCACAACAGCACAAACAGATCTGGGACCAGGCTAGCACAACAGCACAAACAGATCTGGGACCAGGCTAGCACAACAGCACAAACAGATCTGGGACCAGGCTAGCACAACAGCACAAACAGATCTGGGACCAGGCTAGCACAACAGCACAAACAGATACGGGACCAGGCTAGCACAACAGCACAAACAGATCTGGGACCAGGCTAGCACAACAGCACAAACAGATCTGGGACCAGGCTAGCACAACAGCACAAACAGATCTGGGACCAGGCTAGCACAACAGCACAAACAGATCTGGGACCAGGCTAGCACAACAGCACAAGTAGATCTGGGACCAGGCTAGCACAACAACACAAGGAATAAAAAGATAGAACACTTTACACTGAATAGAGCCCGATCCGGTTCTGTCTCTAGTATCGAATGGTGAAAGCTCTCAGATGCAAACTAATATTTATAGCCAGGCCTCTCTTCCCACTGGGCACATACAAGTACGTCATTTCAACACCTAGTTTTGGTTGAGTTGTCATCTAACGTAAATTCAACAAATGTCATTGGATTTCGGTTAAAAGTGGGGTAATTATTCCCTTCAATTTAAGACTTTTTTTTTTGTTGCAAATCCAAATCAGTTTTCCTACGTTTATTCAACATCATCACACAGATTTTATTTTTCTGTTTAAATGATGTGGAACCCCCCCCCCCCCTCCCGGTGGGTTGTGTGAAGAAAAAACCCACATATTGCATGCTGTTTAATGGGCTAGTATTATAGTGGAGCATAAGGTGATGATCACAGGATTGTATCCCACATGGCACCCTATTCACTATATAGTGCACTACTTCTGACCAGAGCCCTATGGACCCTGATAAGAAAGTAGTGCACTATATGGGGAAAAAAATAGGGTGCCGATACAGTAATAACAGACCTGAGTGTGAGACGTGCAGGCGAAGCGTCTGTAGTATCCCGGGTCACATGACGTGTCCTCCAAACAGAAGCTGGCCTTGTGTCCCTCGGCCACGCTCCTCTCTGAGCCGGTCTCCAGCAGCTCGTACAGACTGAACTCGTCCATGCTATGGAAGTGACTGGAATACACGGGACGTATCCCCATCAATGACCAGACCACACAGACCTCTTAATAATGCACTGCTTTCAATGTTGTTATTGGAAGCGCAGTAATAACCTATACACACTAGTCTGTGTAGATCTGTTGAGAGCTCTCTCCACCACACCCCATGCCTGTGAAACTGTACAGGCTTATGGAAACCTGCTTAAAGGGATAGTTACATCAAAATATATATTTTAGTATTTTCTTCATTAGTCCACTGTTAATACAATTCCCCAATATGTCAGCGGGCAAGTTTTTGAAGAAAGAGCAAACAACTGATGAGGATGCGTTTTGCATCATATGATACTGACTATCTGTAGTGTACAGACGCAATGACAACAGATATACATTTTTAGGCAAACTGAACCATAACGTCGACCGCCAGATCTTTATGAATGTTCTATAAATCTGTCCTGCAGAGTGTGCTGTCCTTCGGTCTGATATGCGTGTGCAAGACCAAGTCACGCTTCAGCGCTTGATCAAGACGGCGGGAAGAATCATTGGTTATAGATCAAGAATCGGGTCTCCAACCTGTACACAAAACTCATCCTCCTAAAACTTGAAAGCATTTTACAGGACAGTACTCATCCCCTTCACTCAAAACTCAGTCAGAGCAGCAGCTGGACAAGGGGAAAGAGACTTCTTCAAAAGAGAATTAAAACAGACGGATATGAGGACTCTGTTATTCCAACAGCCACTAGGCTGTATAATAGTCTGTTGTTTCCTCCAGTATAATAGTCTGTTGTTTCCTCCAGTATAATAGTCTGTTGTTTCCTCCAGTATAATAGTCTGTTGTTTCCTCCAGTATAATAGTCTGTTGTTTCCTCCAGTATAATAGTCTGTTGTTTCCTCCTGTATAATATAGTCTGTTGTTTCCTCCAGTATGCACCATATTGCACTTTTAAATGTGTAGCTTTAGAAATTTGAATAAATTATTTTATTGTCCAAATGAATTTCCCCCCTGGTGGATAGTGGATCTGAATCTCTGAATCTCTGAATCTGAATCTCTGAATCTGAATATCTGAAAATGAATCTCTGAATCTGAATCTCTGAATCTGAATATCTGAATATGAATCTGAATCTCTGAATCCAAATATATGAATTTGAATCTCTGAACCTCTGAATCTGAATCTCTGAATCTGAATCTCTGAATCTCTAAATCTGAATCTCTGAATCTGAATCTGAATCTCTGAATCTCTAAATATGAATATGAATATCTGAATATGAATCTCTGAATATGAATCTCTGAATATGAATCTGAATCTCTGAATCTGAATCTATTCATACATGTTTATGCATCATTATCCACAACTCACTGATGGCAGCTGTGCCATTCCCAGGCATAGCGAGGTTTGCTGGGCAGGAAGTCAGCAGTGCCCTGGTTCTTCACGCGCTGGGGGAACCGCAGCAGGACCCGGGTGTCGTAGTCGGCCACGCCCTGAGCAGAACTGTCCCGTCACAGAGGAAAACATATGGTCTCTTAGACATTCAAATAGTTCATATGTTAATGCACTTTATTCATGTCTCAATTCATTTATTATACAACTTTTTACATTCCAGGAACTCTAGTCCAATCATTCTTGACCCATAGTCTTCACGATTAACTAAATAATTGAATTAATTCAATTGATTCCTAAATTGATTCCTAAATGTCCTTTTGAACTGCTAAAAGGAAACTGGAGTCTGGCACTGTCGGTTACCACTGTTAATGAATATACAGCTACTATGGGTTTAACTACTGTAATACGTGTCAGAACCATGACTGGGTGGTAACACTCCCCGCTCTCTCAACACATGTACACACCAGGGTTCAATCCCTGGTAGACCCTAACAACTTTCCTCTCCGTAGCTATATCCCTATTGTAATTTCTCAATAAAGAATTGAAATATTCTTTACGTTGGTGTTCAGCATAGATACACATCTAAAGAGTCATTTCATGTCTGGACTTGGTAAAAACCCCTAGCTTATATACACTGGGTGTACAAAACATGAAGAAGCCTTTGCCCAAGCCTCCCGAGTGGTGCAGTGGTCAAAGGCATTGCATCGCAGTGCTTGAGGTTTCAATACAGACCTGGGTTCAATCCCAGGCTGTGTCATGACCGGCTGTGACCGGGAGTCCCATAGGGCGGCCCACCATTGTTCGGGTTAGGGGAGGGTTTGGCTGGGGGGGGGGGCTTTACTTGGCTCATTGTGTTCTAGTGACTCCTTGTGGCCGGCCGGGCGCCTGCAGTTAGATTTTGGTCATCAGTTGAACAGCGTTTCCTCCGACACATTGGTGCGCCTGGCTTCCGGGTTAAGAGGGCGAGTGTTAAGAGGCGCGGTTTGGCGGGTCATGTTTCGGGGGACGCACGACTCGACCTTCGCCTCTCCCGAGCCCGTTGGGAAGTTGCAGCATTGAGACAAGATCGGAATTGGATAACAAAAAATACAAATAACAACATTTAAGAACCCTTTGCCCTCAAAAACAGCCTCAATGAATCGGGGCTGGCTGCAAGTCCTTTGGGTAGTGGACCATGGTTAAAACACACAGGAAACTTGAAGCATGAAAAACCCAGCAGCGTTGCAGTTCGTGACACTCAAACCGGTGCGCCTGGCACCTACTACCATACCCCGTTCAAAGGCACTTAAATTCACCCTCTGAATGGCACACACATACACAATGCATGTCTTAATTGTCTGAAGGCTTAAAACAATCCTTCTTGAACCTGTCTCCTCCTCTTCATTTACACAGATTAAAGTGGATTTAACAAGTGACATCAATAAGGGATCACAGCTTTCACCTGGATTCACCTGGTCAGTCTGTGTCCTGGAAAGAGCAGGTGTTCTTAATGTTTTGTACACTCAGTGTAGAGTGGAATGGTCACTGCAGTATGAGAATACCTTGCGAGGCAACCTTCCTCGGCTGCACATCTCAGATTGTACATGGGCGACCTCTGGATATAGGAGGAAACTTGAATATAGTATGGGTCAGGCACCAAGTCAGGGAGACCTGTCAATCATGTAACAAATGCAATATTATTAAGTAGCCTAAAGCAAGCTGTTTAAAAAATTAATTGGAATAAAATGCCTTACAAATGTGAGAGAGAGAAAAAAAAACGCATTTAAAAAGTGAATTACTGGAAGGGAAATATTGCACTTACCTCCGTGTTGATGATAACTTGTGCCATAACCATGCGGCTCTCTGCTTCTGGCTCTGGGTCTGTAGTAAGCATCATAATAATTATAATAGGGGTTATAGGGATTATAACCAATGGATTTATAGGGGTTGTTCGGGTCATCTCCAACCATCATATCCTCTCTTCTCAAATTAGTCAGTGGTGGAGAGTTAGTAGATGTGGGTTTCTCGTCGGTGGGATTTGATGTTGAAGGTCTTGAAGCAGTCTCCCGGTTCTCTTGGGGTCTTTCATGTCTAATCGCCCCACTAGGACGTCGACGCGCGGTGCGTAATTGCACACCCGGCGCTGGCCGCCTTGGAGAGCCTCTTGGCGCAGGGTATCTGTGCACATTCGTCTCTTCAGCCGTCTCATTATTGTTGATAACGACAACTATGTGATTCCGTTGAGCTGAACCTGTTTTTCGGTCTCTTCGTCCCGATGGCTGATATTCAGAACCGTGGCTAAGTATACTAAACACCTGCCCGTTGTGTTGCCATGGCATTCTCTGCCTTAAAGCTGCTGATGGCGAAGCATCCTGCGTAAGAACTGTTTGCATTATGCAACTGAGGATGCATAGCTGTGTCAACGACAATAAACAGGCTTCAAAGCCAAGACCCCTCATTATACTAATCAAATGAGTGAATGATATATCCACATGGAAAAATACAAAATTAAATATAATTTGTTAGGAAGCAGAATTTTGGAGAATGTTCTCTCACTAACCGAGCAGAATCAAATTTAGGCCTGTAGCGAGAGGAACTATTGCTCAGGCAATCTCGCATCTTGAACGCGCAAGTGGAGTGTGATGGAGGGGTGTGAGTTTTAAAGTTTCTGGAACAGTTACACAAGTGACATCCGCATGCGCGCTGCCGAGGAAGTGGAAGTGGTTGGCACTAGCACGGGCACGTCACGTCCCATGAATTCATATAACAATAATGGTGTCAGTGGTGTAATACACATCCGGTTTTATAATACTAAGTATTGCCTTACTATAAATGTTGTTCTGTGTATTCACAGGGAACAAAACTTCTCTACATTATAAAATAAAATGAGTAGTTTTGCTTTTCAAATATTTCAGAAGATTTCGTAGAAGCTACATTTTGAAAGACAAAAAACAGTCGTAGGTGAAAGAGGATTGATCAAAATCAAATTGAGTTCTGAGAATTGTTGTTGACTTGTGTAAGATTTGTCTTTTTGTTCTCTCTCTCTCAATGCCTTTCACACTTTTTAGGGAGATATAATTTGTGGTGTTCCCTCACACACCAAGTAGTTCTTGGCTGCCCTGGAACGGTGAGTTGGTTTCCAAACCTTGATGGTTATGCGTTGTCTTCGTTTGCTCTACTTGTCTTGTAGGCCTGTGACACTTTTGCTGTTATAGCAACAAATGACCTCTTCTTAGTCCTTGATACCATTTTTGGTATTTAGGTTACCTTTAAATAAATGATTCAGTAGGCTAAGTATCACCCCCACCACCCCTATAACAAGTGAACCTGGCTGCCACAGAGGTTACCCCCCCCCCCCCCCCCCTCATAACAAGTGAACCTGGCTGCCACAGAGGTTACCCCCCCCCTCATAACAAGTGAACCTGGCTGCCACAGAGGTTACCCCCCCCCTAAGTATCACCCCCCCACCCCTATAACAAGTGAACCTGGCTGCCACAGAGGTTACCCCCCCCCCCCCCCCCCCCTCATAACAAGTGAACCTGGCTGCCACAGAGGTTAGCCCCCCCCTCATAACAAGTGAACCTGGCTGCCACAGAGGTTAGCCCCCCCCCCCCCCCCCCCCCCCCATAAAAAGTGAACCTGGCTGCTACAGAGGTTAGCCCCCCGCCCCCACTCACAACACGTGAACCTGGCTGCTACAGAGTTCACCTGACAGTAACAGCCACCAGGTTCAGTACATGGTGGATATTGTTAGACTATTAACTACTAATTGATTATTTGCATGCACAACCATTGGCTTTGCACAAGCTTCCATCAAATCAAATTTTCCTGGTCACATACACATGGTTAGCAGATGTTTTTGCAAGTGTAGCGAAATGCTTGAATTATTGCATTTGCATACCAGGTCTGAATGGAAGTGTTCTCTCTATTTGTGCTACTTGTTGATTCATTCAAATGGGTAACACAACAAATCTACATACACTGATACACACAGGAAACGTTTGAGTGTGAAAAAAAACAGAAGCTTTGCAGTTCTTGACACAAACCGGTGAGCCTGGCACCTGCAGTGCATTCGGATGTTTTCCACATGTTGTTACGTTACAGCCTTATTCTAAATGGATCAAATCGTTTCCCCCCCCTCATCAATCTACACACAATACCCCATAATGACATCACAATACCCCATAATGACATCACAATACCCCATAATGACATCACAATACCCCATAATGACATCACAATACCCCATAATGACATCACAATACCCCATAATGACAAAGCAAAAACAGGTTTGTAGAAATGACTGCAAATGTATATAAAAATAAAACTGAAATCTCATTTACATAAGTTCAGACCCTTTACTCAGAACTTTGTTGAAGCACCTTTGGCAGCGATTACAGCCTTGAGTCTTCTTGGGTATGACACTACAAGCTTGGCACACCTCTATTTCGGAAGTTTCTTCTCTGCAGATCGTCTCAAACTCTGTCAGGTTGGATTGGGAGCATTGCTGCGCAGCTATTTCCAGGTCTCTCCAGAGATGTTGGATCAGGTTCAAGTCCGGGCTCTGGCTGGGCCACTCAAGGACATTCAGAGACTTGTCCCTAAGTCACTTCTGTGTTGTCTTGGCTGTGTGCTTAGGGTCATTGTCCCGTTGGAAGGTGAACCTTTGCCCCAGTCTGAGGTCTTGAACGCTCTGCAGCACGTTTTCATCAAGGATCTCTCTGTACTTTGCTCCGTTCATCTTTCCCTTGATCCTGACTAGTCTCTCAGTCACTGCTGCTGAAAAACATCCCCACAGCATGATGCTGCCACCACTGTGCTTCAACGTAGAGATGGTATTAGCAAGGTGAAGAGCGGTGCCTGGTTTCCTCCAGGCAAAAGTGTTCAATCTTGGTTTCATCAGACCAGAGAATCTTGTTTCTCATGGTCTGAGAGTCCATTTGGTACCTTTTGGGTAACTCCAAGTGGGCTGTCATGTGCCTTTTACTGAGGAGTGGCTTCTGTCTGGCCACTGCCATAAAAATCTGATTGGTGGAGTGCTGCAGAGATGGTTGTCCTTCTGGAAGGTTCTCCCATCTCCACAGAGGAAGTCTGGAGCTCTGTCAGAGTGACCATCGGGTTCTTGGTCACGTCCCTGACCAAGGTCCTTCTCAGGCGATTGCTCAGTTTGGCCGGGCGGCCAGCACTTGGAAGAGTCTTGGTGGTTCCAAACTTCTTCCATTTATGAATGATGGAGGCCACTGTGTTCTTGGGGACCTTCAATGCTGCAGAAATGTTTTGGTACCCTTCCCCAGATCTGTGCCTCGACACAATCCTGTCTCAGAGCTCTACGGACAATTCCTACAACCTCATCTCTTGGTTTGCGCTCTGACATGCACTGTCAACTGTGGGACCTTATATAAACAGGTGTGTGCCTTTCCAAATCATGGATTTACCACAGGTTGGACTCCAATCAAGTTGTAGAAACATCTCAAGGATGATCTATGGAAACAGGATGCAGCTGAGCTCAATTTTGAGTCTCATAGCAAAGGGTCTGAATACTTATGTCAATAAGGTATTTCTGTTTTTATCTGTAATACAATTGCAAGCATTTCTAAAATCCTGTTTTTCACTTTGTCATTATGGGTTATTGTGATGTCATTATGGGTTATTGTGATGTCATTATGGGTTATTGTGATGTCATTATGGGGTATTGTGATGTCATTATGGGGTATTGTGATGTCATTATGGGGTATTGTGATGTCATTACGGGGTATTGTGATGTCATTATGGGTTATTGTGTGTACATTGATGAGGAAAACAAATGATTTAATCCATTTTAGAATAATGCTGTAACGTAACAACATGTGGAAAAGGTGAAGGGGTCTGAATACTTTCCGAATGCACTGTACTACCATACCCCGTTCAGAGGCACTTAAATCGTATGTCTTGCCCACTCAACCTCTGAGTGGCACACATACACAATCCATATCTGTAGGCTTTAAATATCCTTCTTTAACCTGTCTCCACCTCTCCATCTACACTGATGGAAGTGGATTGAACAAGTGACCTTAATAAAAGAACACATGTAGCTGTCACCTGGATTCTTCATGTTCTCTATACTCAGTGTATATTGCTGATATAAGACAGGATGCAGTTTAAACGACGGTGTCCAGGTTCCTGTTCAAGTGGACCTACTGACCGCTCGGAAAGACCACTACATGGAATAAATCTTCCCCAAATCAGAACCTGCAGTAGCCCGTTTTAAGAGTTTTTACCATGCCTGTGCACTTAACCAAAAAAAAGTGAGACGACCGAACCAGACTCGTTTTATAGCATCTGTGTAAAGATCAAAGTGAACCCACTTCATCGTATGTTTGGCATTTCCTTCCAAATATACAAGGTAGCCCGGTCTCATTTCAACGAGTTGCAGGTGTTCCACATTCAGCGCCCCCACTTTAATCACCTTCTATAATGAGGCAGCTCTCCCTGGGCCCACAGGCAGCCTGTATCATACAGGACACATAAACTAAATGGAAAACTGACACAATGGGAATGCTCTTTCCATTATCAGTGCCTGTAAAACAAAATGTGTGAGGACTTGGTACAGTAAAGAATCGGCATATACTTCCCTCTTACGAAACTGAAAACCTTTTGAAAAGGAAAGGTAAACGTGGGACTTAATGATGAACGTTATGAGGTGTCAGTGGTGCTTTAAGGAGACTGCTATAAATCATGTGTATGGTGATCAGCAATACCTCTGGCTGGTAGTGCTGAGCGATTTCAATTATTAATTATTTTTTCTATTTTACAACTACTAAATTGACCCAATGTAGATTAGATTATTTGAATTCCATTTCATTCAGGTTGTTGTTGTTTTTTAGCTCAATGCACAGTTTCTGTAGAGATAAGTCAGCCCAAGCCCGAACTGTGCGATGTAGTAGGGAGTTGTAGTTTCCAACAGGCCAATATTCTACATAGTTCAGAAAACGTGGTAATTAACTCCAATGACCATAATCCATTGTGCATCTACTCGTCTGTCTGTGTTTCTTTTACGCCTGCTACATAAAAGAGACAGAAGAATGACGGTAGAGAGGGATACAGTAAGAGACAGAAGAATGACGGTAGAGAGGGATACAGTAAGAGACAGAAGAATGACGGTAGAGAGGGATACAGTAAGAGACAGAAGAATGACGGTAGAGAGGGATACAGTAAGAGACAGAATGACGGTAGAAAGGGATACAGTAAGAGACAGAAGAACGACGATAGGGAGGGATACAGTAAGAGACAGAAGAATGACGGTAGAGAGGGATACAGTAAGAGACAGAAGAATGACGATAGGGAGGGATACAGTAAGAGACAGAAGAATGACGATAGGGAGGGATACAGTAAGAGACAGAAGAATGACGGTAGAGAGGGATACAGTAAGAGACAGAAGAATGACGGTAGAGAGGGATACAGTAAGAGACAGAAGAATGACGATAGGGAGGGATACAGTAAGAGACAGAAGAATGACGGTAGAGAGGGATACAGTAAGAGACAGAAGAATGACGGTAGAGAGGGATACAGTGGAAGACAGAAGAATGACGATAGAGAGGGATACAGTAAGAGACAGAAGAATGACGGTAGAGAGGGATACAGTGGAAGACAGAAGAATGACGGTAGAGAGGGATACAGTAAGAGACAGAAGAACGACGATAGGGAGGGATACAGTAAGAGACAGAAGAATGACGGTAGAGAGGGATACAGTAAGAGACAGAAGAATGACGATAGGGAGGGATACAGTAAGAGACAGAAGAATGACGGTAGAGAGGGATACAGTGGAAGACAGAAGAATGACGGTAGAGAGGGATACAGTAAGAGACAGAAGAACGACGATAGGGAGGGATACAGTAAGAGACAGAAGAATGACGGTAGAGAGGGATACAGTAAGAGACAGAAGAATGACGGTAGAGAGGGATACAGTAAGAGACAGAAGAACGACGATAGGGAGGGATACAGTAAGAGACAGAAGAATGACGGTAGAGAGGGATACAGTAAGAGACAGAAGAATGACGATAGGGAGGGATACAGTAAGAGACAGAAGAATGACGGTAGAGAGGGATACAGTGGAAGACAGAAGAATGACGGTAGAGAGGGATACAGTAAGAGACAGAAGAACGACGATAGGGAGGGATACAGTAAGAGACAGAAGAATGACGGTAGAGAGGGATACAGTAAGAGACAGAAGAATGACGGTAGAGAGGGATACAGTAAGAGACAGAAGAACGACGATAGGGAGGGATACAGTAAGAGACAGAAGAATGACGGTAGAGAGGGATACAGTAAGAGACAGAAGAATGACGATAGGGAGGGATACAGTAAGAGACAGAAGAATGACGATAGGGAGGGATACAGTAAGAGACAGAAGAATGACGATAGGGAGGGATACAGTAAGAGACAGAAGAATGACGGTAGAGAGGGATACAGTAAGAGACAGAAGAATGACGGTAGAGAGGGATACAGTAAGAGACAGAAGAATGACGATAGGGAGGGATACAGTAAGAGACAGAAGAATGACGGTAGAGAGGGATACAGTAAGAGACAGAAGAATGACGGTAGAGAGGGATACAGTAAGAGACAGAAGAATGACGATAGGGAGGGATACAGTAAGAGACAGAAGAATGACGGTAGAGAGGGATACAGTGGAAGACAGAAGAATGACGGTAGAGAGGGATACAGTAAGAGACAGAAGAACGACGATAGGGAGGGATACAGTAAGAGACAGAAGAATGACGGTAGAGAGGGATACAGTAAGAGACAGAAGAATGACGGTAGAGAGGGATACAGTAAGAGACAGAAGAACGACGATAGGGAGGGATACAGTAAGAGACAGAAGAATGACGGTAGAGAGGGATACAGTAAGAGACAGAAGAATGACGATAGGGAGGGATACAGTAAGAGACAGAAGAATGACGATAGGGAGGGATACAGTAAGAGACAGAAGAATGACGATAGGGAGGGATACAGTAAGAGACAGAAGAATGACGGTAGAGAGGGATACAGTAAGAGACAGAAGAATGACGGTAGAGAGGGATACAGTAAGAGACAGAAGAATGACGGTAGAGAGGGATACAGTGGAAGACAGAAGAATGACGGTAGAGAGGGATACAGTAAGAGACAGAAGAATGACGATAGGGAGGGATACAGTAAGAGACAGAAGAATGACGGTAGAGAGGGATACAGTAAGAGACAGAAGAATGACGATAGGGAGGGATACAGTAAGAGACAGAAGAATGACGGTAGAGAGGGATACAGTAAGAGACAGAAGAATGACGGTAGAGAGGGATACAGTGGAAGACAGAAGAATGACGGTAGAGAGGGATACAGTAAGAGACAGAAGAATGACGATAGGGAGGGATACAGTAAGAGACAGAAGAATGACGGTAGAGAGGGATACAGTGGAAGACAGAAGAATGACGGTAGAGAGGGATACAGTAAGAGACAGAAGAATGACGATAGGGAGGGATACAGTAAGAGACAGAAGAATGACGGTAGAGAGGGATACAGTAAGAGACAGAAGAATGACGGTAGAGAGGGATACAGTAAGAGACAGAAGAATGACGATAGGGAGGGATACAGTAAGAGACAGAAGAATGACGGTAGAGAGGGATACAGTAAGAGACAGAAGAATGACGGTAGAGAGGGATACAGTGGAAGACAGAAGAATGACGATAGAGAGGGATACAGTAAGAGACAGAAGAATGACGGTAGAGAGGGATACAGTGGAAGACAGAAGAATGACGGTAGAGAGGGATACAGTAAGAGACAGAAGAACGACGATAGGGAGGGATACAGTAAGAGACAGAAGAATGACGGTAGAGAGGGATACAGTAAGAGACAGAAGAATGACGATAGGGAGGGATACAGTAAGAGACAGAAGAATGACGGTAGAGAGGGATACAGTGGAAGACAGAAGAATGACGGTAGAGAGGGATACAGTAAGAGACAGAAGAACGACGATAGGGAGGGATACAGTAAGAGACAGAAGAATGACGGTAGAGAGGGATACAGTAAGAGACAGAAGAATGACGGTAGAGAGGGATACAGTAAGAGACAGAAGAACGACGATAGGGAGGGATACAGTAAGAGACAGAAGAATGACGGTAGAGAGGGATACAGTAAGAGACAGAAGAATGACGATAGGGAGGGATACAGTAAGAGACAGAAGAATGACGGTAGAGAGGGATACAGTGGAAGACAGAAGAATGACGGTAGAGAGGGATACAGTAAGAGACAGAAGAACGACGATAGGGAGGGATACAGTAAGAGACAGAAGAATGACGGTAGAGAGGGATACAGTAAGAGACAGAAGAATGACGGTAGAGAGGGATACAGTAAGAGACAGAAGAACGACGATAGGGAGGGATACAGTAAGAGACAGAAGAATGACGGTAGAGAGGGATACAGTAAGAGACAGAAGAATGACGATAGGGAGGGATACAGTAAGAGACAGAAGAATGACGATAGGGAGGGATACAGTAAGAGACAGAAGAATGACGATAGGGAGGGATACAGTAAGAGACAGAAGAATGACGGTAGAGAGGGATACAGTAAGAGACAGAAGAATGACGGTAGAGAGGGATACAGTAAGAGACAGAAGAATGACGATAGGGAGGGATACAGTAAGAGACAGAAGAATGACGATAGGGAGGGATACAGTAAGAGACAGAAGAACGACGATAGGGAGGGATACAGTAAGAGACAGAAGAATGACGGTAGAGAGGGATACAGTAAGAGACAGAAGAATGACGGTAGAGAGGGATACAGTAAGAGACAGAAGAACGACGATAGGGAGGGATACAGTAAGAGACAGAAGAATGACGGTAGAGAGGGATACAGTAAGAGACAGAAGAATGACGATAGGGAGGGATACAGTAAGAGACAGAAGAATGACGGTAGAGAGGGATACAGTGGAAGACAGAAGAATGACGGTAGAGAGGGATACAGTAAGAGACAGAAGAACGACGATAGGGAGGGATACAGTAAGAGACAGAAGAATGACGGTAGAGAGGGATACAGTAAGAGACAGAAGAATGACGGTAGAGAGGGATACAGTAAGAGACAGAAGAACGACGATAGGGAGGGATACAGTAAGAGACAGAAGAATGACGGTAGAGAGGGATACAGTAAGAGACAGAAGAATGACGATAGGGAGGGATACAGTAAGAGACAGAAGAATGACGATAGGGAGGGATACAGTAAGAGACAGAAGAATGACGATAGGGAGGGATACAGTAAGAGACAGAAGAATGACGGTAGAGAGGGATACAGTAAGAGACAGAAGAATGACGGTAGAGAGGGATACAGTAAGAGACAGAAGAATGACGATAGGGAGGGATACAGTAAGAGACAGAAGAATGACGATAGGGAGGGATACAGTAAGAGACAGAAGAATGACGGTAGAGAGGGATACAGTAAGAGACAGAAGAATGACGGTAGAGAGGGATACAGTAAGAGACAGAAGAATGACGATAGGGAGGGATACAGTAAGAGACAGAAGAATGACGGTAGAGAGGGATACAGTGGAAGACAGAAGAATGACGGTAGAGAGGGATACAGTAAGAGACAGAAGAACGACGATAGGGAGGGATACAGTAAGAGACAGAAGAATGACGGTAGAGAGGGATACAGTAAGAGACAGAAGAATGACGGTAGAGAGGGATACAGTAAGAGACAGAAGAACGACGATAGGGAGGGATACAGTAAGAGACAGAAGAATGACGGTAGAGAGGGATACAGTAAGAGACAGAAGAATGACGATAGGGAGGGATACAGTAAGAGACAGAAGAATGACGATAGGGAGGGATACAGTAAGAGACAGAAGAATGACGATAGGGAGGGATACAGTAAGAGACAGAAGAATGACGGTAGAGAGGGATACAGTAAGAGACAGAAGAATGACGGTAGAGAGGGATACAGTAAGAGACAGAAGAATGACGGTAGAGAGGGATACAGTGGAAGACAGAAGAATGACGGTAGAGAGGGATACAGTAAGAGACAGAAGAATGACGATAGGGAGGGATACAGTAAGAGACAGAAGAATGACGGTAGAGAGGGATACAGTAAGAGACAGAAGAATGACGATAGGGAGGGATACAGTAAGAGACAGAAGAATGACGGTAGAGAGGGATACAGTAAGAGACAGAAGAATGACGGTAGAGAGGGATACAGTGGAAGACAGAAGAATGACGGTAGAGAGGGATACAGTAAGAGACAGAAGAATGACGATAGGGAGGGATACAGTAAGAGACAGAAGAATGACGGTAGAGAGGGATACAGTGGAAGACAGAAGAATGACGGTAGAGAGGGATACAGTAAGAGACAGAAGAATGACGATAGGGAGGGATACAGTAAGAGACAGAAGAATGACGGTAGAGAGGGATACAGTAAGAGACAGAAGAATGACGGTAGAGAGGGATACAGTAAGAGACAGAAGAATGACGATAGGGAGGGATACAGTAAGAGACAGAAGAATGACGGTAGAGAGGGATACAGTAAGAGACAGAAGAATGACGGTAGAGAGGGATACAGTGGAAGACAGAAGAATGACGATAGAGAGGGATACAGTAAGAGACAGAAGAATGACGGTAGAGAGGGATACAGTGGAAGACAGAAGAATGACGGTAGAGAGGGATACAGTAAGAGACAGAAGAACGACGATAGGGAGGGATACAGTAAGAGACAGAAGAATGACGGTAGAGAGGGATACAGTAAGAGACAGAAGAATGACGATAGGGAGGGATACAGTAAGAGACAGAAGAATGACGGTAGAGAGGGATACAGTGGAAGACAGAAGAATGACGGTAGAGAGGGATACAGTAAGAGACAGAAGAACGACGATAGGGAGGGATACAGTAAGAGACAGAAGAATGACGGTAGAGAGGGATACAGTAAGAGACAGAAGAATGACGGTAGAGAGGGATACAGTAAGAGACAGAAGAACGACGATAGGGAGGGATACAGTAAGAGACAGAAGAATGACGGTAGAGAGGGATACAGTAAGAGACAGAAGAATGACGATAGGGAGGGATACAGTAAGAGACAGAAGAATGACGGTAGAGAGGGATACAGTGGAAGACAGAAGAATGACGGTAGAGAGGGATACAGTAAGAGACAGAAGAATGACGGTAGAGAGGGATACAGTAAGAGACAGAAGAATGACGATAGGGAGGGATACAGTAAGAGACAGAAGAATGACGATAGGGAGGGATACAGTAAGAGACAGAAGAATGACGGTAGAGAGGGATACAGTAAGAGACAGAAGAATGACGGTAGAGAGGGATACAGTAAGAGACAGAAGAATGACGATAGGGAGGGATACAGTAAGAGACAGAAGAATGACGGTAGAGAGGGATACAGTGGAAGACAGAAGAATGACGGTAGAGAGGGATACAGTAAGAGACAGAAGAACGACGATAGGGAGGGATACAGTAAGAGACAGAAGAATGACGGTAGAGAGGGATACAGTAAGAGACAGAAGAATGACGGTAGAGAGGGATACAGTAAGAGACAGAAGAACGACGATAGGGAGGGATACAGTAAGAGACAGAAGAATGACGGTAGAGAGGGATACAGTAAGAGACAGAAGAATGACGATAGGGAGGGATACAGTAAGAGACAGAAGAATGACGATAGGGAGGGATACAGTAAGAGACAGAAGAATGACGATAGGGAGGGATACAGTAAGAGACAGAAGAATGACGGTAGAGAGGGATACAGTAAGAGACAGAAGAATGACGGTAGAGAGGGATACAGTAAGAGACAGAAGAATGACGGTAGAGAGGGATACAGTGGAAGACAGAAGAATGACGGTAGAGAGGGATACAGTAAGAGACAGAAGAATGACGATAGGGAGGGATACAGTAAGAGACAGAAGAATGACGGTAGAGAGGGATACAGTAAGAGACAGAAGAATGACGATAGGGAGGGATACAGTAAGAGACAGAAGAATGACGGTAGAGAGGGATACAGTAAGAGACAGAAGAATGACGGTAGAGAGGGATACAGTGGAAGACAGAAGAATGACGGTAGAGAGGGATACAGTAAGAGACAGAAGAATGACGATAGGGAGGGATACAGTAAGAGACAGAAGAATGACGGTAGAGAGGGATACAGTGGAAGACAGAAGAATGACGGTAGAGAGGGATACAGTAAGAGACAGAAGAATGACGATAGGGAGGGATACAGTAAGAGACAGAAGAATGACGGTAGAGAGGGATACAGTAAGAGACAGAAGAATGACGGTAGAGAGGGATACAGTGGAAGACAGAAGAATGACGATAGGGAGGGATACAGTAAGAGACAGAAGAATGACGGTAGAGAGGGATACAGTAAGAGACAGAAGAATGACGATAGGGAGGGATACAGTAAGAGACAGAAGAATGACGGTAGAGAGGGATACAGTGGAAGACAGAAGAATGACGGTAGAGAGGGATACAGTAAGAGACAGAAGAACGACGATAGGGAGGGATACAGTAAGAGACAGAAGAATGACGGTAGAGAGGGATACAGTAAGAGACAGAAGAATGACGGTAGAGAGGGATACAGTAAGAGACAGAAGAATGACGATAGGGAGGGATACAGTAAGAGACAGAAGAATGACGGTAGAGAGGGATACAGTAAGAGACAGAAGAATGACGGTAGAGAGGGATACAGTAAGAGACAGAAGAATGACGATAGGGAGGGATATAGTAAGAGACAGAAGAATGACGGTAGAGAGGGATACAGTAAGAGACAGAAGAATGACGATAGGGAGGGATACAGTAAGAGACAGAAGAATGACGGTAGAGATGGATACAGTGGAAGACAGAAGAATGACGGTAGAGAGGGATACAGTAAGAGACAGAAGAATGACGATAGGGAGGGATACAGTAAGAGACAGAAGAATGACGGTAGAGAGAGATAGAGTAAGAGACAGAAGAATGACGGTAGAGAGGGATACAGTAAGAGACAGAAGAATGACGGTAGAGAGAGATACAGTAAGAGACAGAAGAATGACGGTAGAGAGGGATACAGTAAGAGACAGAAGAATGACGATAGGGGAAAGACAACAGTTGCTTCTCAGCGTATCTCTACCTGAAAATACATGATCTAAGTGATTGATAGTTGGTATTCAGCAGCCACAAAAGTATACCTTATTTACTTTGAAGAACTACTGAAAGTGTGATTTTGTCAGACAGCAGCTCTAGAGATGAGATGATGACTTGGAATTAAATTATGTCCTCAAATAAAATGAATGTAATAATAACAAATGTTTTATTAAAATAATGTGAATTAATGATGGTTACTAGGTGGTAAGCAGTGATGGACAGTTACTAGTTACTAGCATCATGTGAATTAATGATGGTTACTAGGTGGTAAGCAGTGATGGACAGTTACTAGTTACTAGCATCATGTGAATTAATGATGGTTACTAGGTGGTAAGCAGTGATGGACAGTTACTAGTTACTAGCATCATGTGAATTAATGATGGTTACTAGGTGGTAAGCAGTGATGGATAGTTACTAGTTACTAGCATCATGTGAATTCTATTCATTGTTTTATTCTGTGTTGTTACAGCATTTAACCCACATAATGCATCTTAATCTTAATCTTTTTTTTATTTTCATGATCGAAACCGAAAACTGATATTTAAAAAAATTATCAAACCGAACAGACCTCAAAAAGCACAAATTGCTCAGCACTACTATAATACTGTAATACTATACTACTATAATACTGTAATACTATACTACTATAATACTGTAATACTATACTACTATAATACTGTAATACTGTAATACTATACTACTATAATACTGTAATAGTATACTACTATAATAATGTAATACTATACTACTATAATACTGTAATACTATACTACTATAATACTATACTACTATAATAATGTAATACTATACTACTATAATACTGTAATAGTATACTACTATAATAATGTAATACTATACTACTATAATACTGTAATACTATACTACTATAATACTGTAATACTATACTACTATAATACTGTAATACTATACTACTATAATAATGTAATACTGTAATACTATACTACTATAATACTGTAATAGTATACTACTATAATAATGTAATACTATACTACTATAATACTGTAATACTATACTACTATAATACTGTAATACTATACTACTATAATACTGTAATACTGTAATACTATACTACTATAATACTGTAATAGTATACTACTATAATAATGTAATACTATACTACTATAATACTGTAATACTATACTACTATAATACTATACTACCATAATACTATACTACTATAATACTGTAATACTATACTACTATAATACTATACTACTATAATACTATACTACTATAATACTGTAATACTATACAACTATAATACTGTAATACTATACTACTATAATACTGTAATACTGTAATACTATACTACTATAATACTGTAATAGTATACTACTATAATAATGTAATACTATACTACTATAATACTGTAATACTATACTACTATAATACTATACTACTATAATACTATAATACTATACTACTATAATACTGTAATGCTGTAATACTATACTATTATAATACTGTAATACTATACTACTATACTACTATAATACTGTAATACTATACTACTATAATACTATACTACTATAATACTATACTACTATAATACTGTAATACTATACTACTATAATACTATACTACTATAATACTATAATACTATACTACTATAATACTGTAATGCTGTAATACTATACTACTATAATACTGTAATACTATACTACTATAATACTGTAATACTATAATACCATAATACTACTATAATAGTGTAATATTATACTACGATAATACTAGTATACTACTATAATACTGTAATACTATACTACTATAATACTATACTACAATTATAATACTACTATAATACTATAATACTACTATAATGCTATACTACTATAATACTAGAATACTATACTACTATAATATTATACTACTATAACACTATAATACTGTAACACTATACTACTATAACACTATACTACTATAATACTGTAACACTATACTACTATAACACTATACTACTATAATACTGTAACACTATACTACTATAATACTGTAACACTATACTACTATAACACTATACTACTATAATACTGTAATACTATACTGCTATAATACTATAATAGCGTCTGGAGAAGCATTGATGTTTATTATGATCAGCATCTCTGTCTGGAGGAGTGTTGATTGTACCTGTCTTCCCTGTCCTGTCTCAAGGCTACTGACAAAGTCATAACTGTAAAAACAAAGGGCTATTTTTCTGACATTAATGTAGTTTTTATATTTTTATACTGGCTGATTTTCTATATAAAAAAAAAAACGACCTGTCTCCATGTGACTACATCAGCCAGGGGCAGATTTGCCGAAATGCCAGATGATGTAACTGCCATTGTGGGTTGAAGAAGGTGAGGACCAATGTGCAGCGTGGTACTTGTTCATGTTATTTATTTAAACTGAACACCATCAAACAAAGTAACAAAAGAGAACAACCGAAACAGCTCCGCCAGGTGCAAAACACACTGAAAACAGAAAATAAACACCCACTAACACAGGTGGGAGAACGGGGCTGCCTAAGTATGGTTCTCAATCAGAGACAACGATTGACAGCCGCCTCTGATTGGGACTCATACCAGGCCTAAACATAGAAAACAACACCTAGACATACAACATAGAATACCCACCCACATCACACCATGACCAAACAAAAATTAGAAACATACAAAGCAATCTACGGACAGGGCGTGACAGATGGGTTGGTCCATTTTTAGGCTAGTGGTTGTGTCTAACTACTTTCTTGTATCACATTCTAATGATAAAACTGGGGGGGGACAAAAATCCAATTTCAGAATGTGGAGGGGGGACATGCCCCCCCCTGTACCCAGTGAAAGTTGCGCCCCTGGTGGAAACAACATTGATTCAACCAGTGTGTGCCCAGTGGGAGGTATGTCCAGGCTAACCCAATGAAACCCCATCCACTTCGGTGCCTTATGGTTGTAGACGTTGAGAAACAGAACCCGCCAGCGTCCATAATGTAGATCAAACACGCATTTTAAGGTAAGAGGTGTACTGTTGACATACTGCGGTATCAGAATATACTTAACTATTCCCTGGTCATGGACTCCCTTGGCTTTCTTGCCCTTAAGTATTTTTGTAAAAAATAAATAAATAAAAAGAAGAACGGGGGAACTAAGGACAAAGAAAATATCCAAGATGGGAAACACAAACCAGAGCACAAACACAACAGAACACAAACACAAACCAGAGCACAAACACAACAGAACACAAACACAAACCAGAGCACAAACACAACAGAACACAAACCAGAGCACAAACACAACAGAACACAAACCAGAGCACAAACACAACAGAGCACAAACCAGAGCACAAACACAACAGAGCACAAACACAACAGAACACAAACCAGAGCACAAACACATCAGAACACAAACCAGAGCACAAACACAACAGAGCACAAACACAACAGAACACAAACCAGAGCACAAACACAACAGAACACAAACACAAACCAGAGCACAAACACAACAGAACACAAACACAAACCAGAGCACAAACACAACAGAACACAAACACAAACCAGAGCACAAACACAACAGAACACAAACCAGAGCACAAACACAACAGAACACAAACCATACAACGACAACCAAGAGAACATTCTGGTCTTTCATTGCGCTGTGCTGGTTCAGAGTCAGAACAATCCTCTTTAACATGAGGAGCCATACAGTTTAGATGAATATATCAGATTGGGATATAGGTATTGAGGTGAAACCCGGATCCAATGAGTGTGTATTTCATAATGGCTACCATATTCCGTACCTCTTGCTCCAGAGGAACACATGACTACCATATTCCGTACCTCTTGCTCCAGAGGAACACATGACTGACTACCCTATACATTGAGTCATTACCTCTAGCTCCAGAGGAACACATGACTGACTACCCTATACATTGAGTCATTACCTCTAGCTCCAGAAGCACACAACTGTTTGTTTGTAGCTTACGTGGCTCCCACCACGTGCAGGCTTCTGGCCAATGGACCATCAAAAGGGCATTATTGTCCGATTAAAAGAGCAGGAGAAGTTTCCTAGTCCCGTGGAGCAAAACAAACAGCCCCCTGATGTTTTGTAGGCTACTGTACGTAATGCCAAGGGTGCATTTGGTACAGTGGCCTACATAACATGATTTAACTCTCTACTATTACTAAATGGGAGAAGAAGAAAAAAAAGAACTCAAATAGGGGTTGTTTCATTTGGGATTTTGACAATGTGTGAATACATTTATATTTCTTTTTTTTTTCTTTTATTTAACTAGGCAAGTCAGTTAAGAACAAATTCTTATTTTCAATGACAGCCTAGGAACAGTGGGTTAACTGCCTTGTTCAGGGGCAGAATGACAGATTTGTACCTTGTCGGCTCAGGGGTTTGAACTTGCAACCTTCTGGTTACTAGTCCAACGCTCTAACCACTAGGCTAGCCTGCCACTTCTACACTCTAACCACTAGGCTAGCCTGCCGCCTCTACACTCTAACCACTAGGCTACCCTGCCACCTCTACACTCTAACCACTAGGCTACCCTGCCGCCTCTACACTCTAACCACTAGGCTGCCCTGCCACCTCTACACTCTAACCACTAGGCTACCCTGCTGCCTCTACACTCTAACCACTAGGCTACCCTGCCACCTCTACACTCTAACCACTAGGCTACCTGCCACCTCTACACTCTAACCACTAGGCTACCTGCCACCTCTACACTCTAACCACTAGGCTACCTGCCACCTCTACACTCTAACCACTAGGCTACCCTGCCGCCTCTACACTCTAACCACTAGGCTACCCTGCCACCTCTACACTCTAACCACTAGGCTACCCTGCCGCCTCTACACTCTAACCACTAGGCTACCCTGCCACCTCTACACTCTAACCACTAGGCTACCCTGCCGCCTCTACACTCTAACCACTAGGCTACCCTGCCACCTCTACACTCTAACCACTAGGCTACCCTGCCGCCTCTACACTCTAACCACTCGGCTACCCTGCCGCCTCTACACTCTAACCACTAGGCTACCCTGCCACCTCTACACTCTAACCACTAGGCTACCCTGCCACCTCTACACTCTAACCACTAGGCTACCCTGCCACCTCTACACTCTAACCACTAGGCTACCCTGCCACCTCTACACTCTAACCACTAGGCTACCCTGCCGCCTCTACACTCTAACCACTAGGCTACCCTGCCGCCTCTACACTCTAACCACTAGGCTACCCTGCCACCTCTACACTCTAACCACTAGGCTACCCTGCCACCTCTACACTCTAACCACTAGGCTACCCTGCCACCTCTACACTCTAACCACTCGGCTACCCTGCCGCCTCTACACTCTAACCACTAGGCTACCCTGCCACCTCTACACTCTAACCACTAGGCTACCCTGCCACCTCTACACTCTAACCACTAGGCTACCCTGCCACCTCTACACTCTAACCACTAGGCTACCCTGCCACCTCTACACTCTAACCACTAGGCTCCCCTTGCATTGAAATGTACTTTCTGAAGAAAAAAAAGTAAAGTAAGGTTGTGAAATGTCAAAGTTGCTGGTAGTTACTGTATGAGATACCAGTCATAGTAACAGAAGTAGAGCTAGTCAGGTCACATAAGGAGGTGGACTGTCTTACATAAAGGCTATTGTCTACTGTTGAACGTGGACGTGCAGCAGCCGCAGAGAGGAACCACGTTGTGAGAAAATAACATGTTTTAATGCCAGGCATGGAGAGAGAGAAAGAAAAAAAAAATGACCATGAGAAATAAGAGTAGTGGTTTCAACAGCAATTACAGGTTTGGAAGAGTTAAGAAGAGTGAAGACCAAATTGTTCTGAAACCTACTGGTGTCAGAGAGACACTCTTATGAAAGCCTCTGTTACGTAAACACATTTTTTTTGTACTGAGAGAATTATAGAGGCCGTTGTTTTCTGGCTACATGAAACAAACAGTGTACAAAACATTAAGAACACCTTCCTAATATTGAGTTGCACCCTTTTTACCTCCAGAACAGCCTCATTTCATCGGGGCATGGACTCTACAAGGTGTCGAAAGCGTTCTACAGGGATGCTGGCCCATGTTGACTCCAATGCTTCACACAGTTGTGTCAAGTTGGCTGGATGTCCTTTGGGTGGTGGACCATTCTTGATGCACACGAGAAACTGTTGAGCGTGAAAAACCCAGCAACGTTACAGTTCTTGACACACTCAAATCGGTGCGGCCTGGTACCTACGACCGTACTCTGTTGAAAGGCACTTAAATATTTTGTCTTGAATTGTCTCAAGACTTAAAAATCCTTCTTAAACACGTCTCCTCTCCTTCATCTACACTGATTGAAGAGGATTTAACAAGTGGCATCAATAAGGGATGATAGGTTTCACCTGGATTCACCTGGTCAGTCTGTGTCATGGAAAGAGCAGGTGTTCTTAATGTTTTGTACACTCAGTGTATTTCCACAACACACCCAGTTGCCACATCAGGCAGTCAGGCAGTCAGGCACTCAGGCAGTCCATTTGACATAATGGTAGCGATATAGTTGATACTTATGTGATGTCTGCCCAATTGCTTTTACACAACCATTGTGTAAATACTTATTTTCCACCATAATTTGCAAATAAATTCATAAAAAATCCTACAATGTGATTTTCTGTATTTATTTATTTTCATTTTGTCTGTACGTACCTATGATGAAAATTACAGGCCTCTCTCATCTTTTTAAGTGGGAGAACTTGCACAATTGGTGGCTGACTAAATACTTTTTTTGCCTCACTGTATACACTGGATTTGCTTACCAAGACAACACTGAATGTTCTGAATGAGTTACAGTTTTTATTTTATTTTTTATTTTACCCCCTTTTCGTGGTATCCAATAGCTACTATCTTGTCTCATCGCTACAACTCCTGTACGGGCTCGGGAGAGACGAAAGATGAAAGTCATGCGTCCTCCGATACACAACCCAACCACTGCTTCTTAACACAGCTCACATCAAACCTGGAAGCCAGCTGCACCAGGAAACACTGGAGGACTGTGCATCTGGCAACCTTGGTTAGCGTGCACTGCGCCCGGCCCGCCACAGGAGTCGCTGGTACGCGATGAGACAAGGATATCCCTACCAGCCAAACCCTCCCTAACCCAGACGACACAAGGCCAATTTTGCGTCGCCCCATGGACCTCCCGGTTGCGGCCGGTTACGAGAGAGCCTGGGCGCGAACCCAGAGTCTCTGGTAGCACAGCTGGCGCTGCAGTACAGCGGCCTTAACCACTGCGCCACCCGGGAGGCCCCGAGTTACAGTTTTGACTTAAATCGGCTTGAAAATCTATGGCAAGCCTTGGTGTAGTGCTGTTTTTTTAGGTGAGGGAACGCAAAAAAATATAATTGATGTCATAATTTAACCTTAACACTTTAACCTAACACTTAAACGTAACCCTAACCCCAACACCTATCCTAGCTAATGTTAACCACCTAGCTAGAATTCCTAACACATTACACGTTTCATAAATGTGTAACATATTAGACGTTTTGTGAATTTGTGACACGTAATACTAATTGTAGTTCTTTACATATCATACGAAATGGGTGATGGACAACCACAAATTAATGACTACAATACGAAATGCTGTGTCATAAATCAACTTTGATTTGATCAGCTTTCACACATGGTTACAATATACCCTATTACAGAATACAAGAAAAAAAGGAGGTGAACTATCGATTCAGAAAATGTATTTGCAAAGATTATACCATCAAATCAATTGACCAAGTATTGAACATAAATCATTACTACGTATGAATTGCAGGAAATTTGTTTCAAAACAGCCATAAACATCAATATTTTGTTGTGATGTACTCAAGGCATCTCAATAAACGATCAACTAAATGCATTATTACATCCAACTTGGCACGATTCATATTTCGAATTTCCAAACTCGGTCTTTGGGACCCCAAAGGGGTGCACGTTTTGGTTTTTGGCCCTAACACTAGACAGCTGATTCAAATAATGAAAGGTCGATGATTAGTTGATTATTTGAATCAGCTGTGTAGTACTAGGGCCAAAAAACGAACTGCTCTAGGCTGCTACATTTTTATTTGTTTTGTCATTCTACCATTTATTTTCATGGTAATTCAATATAATCTATTTAGAATTGATCAGAAAAATTTCCCAGAATGAGTTCTGCTGTGTATTCTCAAATTGAAAAAGGTGAGAGAGTGACACTCCTTTATACTCCTGAGGCACTACACCCTTGATGGCAAAGACTTGAAAACAGCTGTCTAGCAATGATCAACAACCAACTCGACGGAGCTTGAAGAATTGTGTGCAAATATTGTACAATCCAGACGTGCAAAGCTCATAAAAGATTTACCCAGAAAGACTCACAGCTGTAATCGCTGCCAAAGGCACTTTAATGTAAATGAGCTATTTCTGTATTTCCGTTTCAATAAATGTGCAAAGAAATGTCTAAAAACATTTTTTTTACTTTGTCATTATGGTGTATTGTGTAGATGGATGACAAAAACAAATCATCCATTTTGAATTCAGGCTGTAACACAACAAAATGTGGAATCAGCAAAGGGGGTATGAATACTTTCTGAAGGCACTGTGTACCTTTATTAGGTGAAGCCACATTGGTTGTGTATTTTAGGGCCCCGTGTTTTGCAAAATCATGTGACATGCCTTTATATAAAGCCTTCGCACCAAACTGTCCCCTCTTTCTTTAATGTCAGATGGTCAGGCACCATCCTCACTGCACAAAACACAGAGCCTTAGGTGGACTGTATGTTCGGTTATGCTCTCTGGAGAAAAAAAATAGGACAATGCATTGTGCTGTTGTGTCATCCCTCCATCAGTGTGACACAGTACAGGCTACTCTCCATAGTTAAGATAATACTGCCCCCTGTTGTTAGTCCTCTCCTTAACACCAACGTGTACTAATGGGTGGATAATGATGTCTATGTGAAAGGAATACAAAAATAATACAAGTTAAGCATTATATATATATATCTTCTGAATTATAGTTGCGCTGTATAGTAGTCTCGGGTCGAAGCTCAATGTTACATGTAAATCTTCCTACCGTCACATCTAAGCCAATTCGTATATAGAACGCCGTTTGGGCGTGTCAAATAAGCTTGTTAACCAATCAGGACCTGAATAGGACTGCAGGTCACATAATCATTTTACGAGTTCATACAATCTTTTTTAACGGAAGTTATTACATATTGCTTACGCTATCACTCCTATTTCACATGTCACAGCTCTTCACCGATACGTATACTATGATGCTGGTAAAAGTTACTGTGTTGTCATGTGTTGCTGCCTTGCTATGTTGTTGTCTTTAGGTCTCTCGTTATGTAGTGGTGTGTTGTCTCTCTTCTCTTGATGCGTGTTCTGTCCTATATTTATATTTTATTACTTTATTTATTTTTAATCCGTCCCCGTCCCCGCAGGAGGCCTTTCGCCTTTTGGTAGGCTGTCATTGTAAATAAGAATGTGTTCTTAACTGACTTGTCTAGTTACATAAAGGTTAAATAAAAATACATAAATTAACACCTACCGCTGCCACATGAGCACAGACACACTCCTCCAACCTCTGGGACAGTGCTGGTCGTTAAAAAAAAACAGCTAGCTAGCTGATGGACACAATGTTTTTCTCCTATTAACATAGCTAAACGAAATAATCTGTTTGGTGTTCACCTTCAAAAGTGCTAAATATTCATACAAATAGTGGAATCATGCCTTAACAATCAAGCATTTCCCCAACATTGATGACAGTTTGGAAACTGGAGGTAAGCTCTTTCCCTACTACGTTGACTTTGGTTTACAGTAAGACAAAGTCACTTATACATATCTTTGATACAGAGGTTATTAGAAACTTCTGGGGTAGCTAGCTACCTTTATTTTGGTCCCTAGCTAGCACTAATGCAACTATCCTGAAAACAATGACCAGCAGAAACTGCAATCAATCATTTAGGAATCTATGTGAGTAAATATTAGCTAGGCAGCCACTTGTTGTTCTCTTATTGAAATCTAATTTCAGTTTATGAAAAATAACTAGCTAGATAATGAACTAAACAAGCTAGTCAGCCAGTTAGCCCTGTTGTGCCAAACTAACGTTTTAACAAAGTTACGGGAATACTGATAAGATACTCTCCGCCCTAACAAGGGAAGTCGTGCAGTCGGGCTGTCTAGGTCCCGCCTATCCTTTCTTCGGATTGGTGGATACATCTCATTATTGTAATCTTCGTTTGAATATTCGATGAGGGTTGTTGACGTCACCCGCATGCATTCAATGGAGAGAGGTTCGACGCTACAAGCCTCATGTCATGAATATGCACAGCAGACAACTCCGATATGTTGTTTTTTTCCCTCAAAGTTGCCAGGTTGTCACGTGTCCCACTTATATCAGTACACTCGTAACAATTTAAGCATTGTGAAAATTCAAATAAACTTCAAGTAGCAAATAAACAATGATTCTTTGTTGACCAAATTTAACACTCTCTCATTGACCTCCATAGAAAAACTCCTCGCTTGGTGCGTGAAACAACAACGACAACAAAAACGCCATCTGCTGAGGGGACAGATTTTCTGCCAAGTTGGGCCTCTCTCTCGTTCTTCCTCTCTGATTATAAACTGCTAGCTGACTTAATCGTCATCTGGCTAGTGTGGTTTGACGAGACCGGGTCCGCCTTTACGAAAAAAATATTGTAGTCAGATAGTATTATAACTGCAGTATGCACTAATTTTCAAAACGGCAAACTGTTTTTGTAACGGCGACATCTATCTAATTAAAGCTAGCCACAATAAGGTTTGGAATTTGCGTTTTACCATCAAAATAAAAGTCTCTAATTAAAAGTGATGCTAATGGATACAAAATAGTTGAATCATGCCATATAAACAGACATGGAATGTTGTTATATAAATTCAACCAAATACAATAAATCCTTATTGAGGCTAGCTTCACATAGGTGGGTCCGACAGTCATTATCCAAATATGAAAACGAAATCCAAATCAAATTGTATTGGTCACACACATACTGTATTAGGCAGAAGTTATTGCACACACATCTAAAAGTAAAAGAATGGAATTAAGAAATATATAAATATTCGGACGAGCAACGTCGGAGTGGCATTGACTAAAATACAGTAGAATAGAAGACAGTATACAGTGCCTTGCGAAAGTATTCGGCCCCCTTGAACTTTGCGACCTTTTGCCACATTTCAGGCTTCAAACATAAAGATATAAAACTGTATTTTTTTGTGAAGAATCAACAACAAGTGGGACACAATCATGAAGTGGAACGACATTTATTGGATATTTCAAACTTTTTTAACAAATCAAAAACTGAAAAATTGGGCGTGCAAAATTATTCAGCCCCCTTAAGTTAATACTTTGTAGCGCCACCTTTTGCTGCGATTACAGCTGTAAGTCGCTTGGGGTATGTCTCTATCAGTTTTGCACATCGAGAGACTGAAATTCTTTCCCATTCCTCCTTGCAAAACAGCTCGAGCTCAGTGAGGTTGGATGGAGAGCATTTGTGAACAGCAGTTTTCAGTTCTTTCCACAGATTCTCGATTGGATTCAGGTCTGGACTTTGACTTGGCCATTCTAACACCTGGATATGTTTATTTTTGAACCATTCCATTGTAGATTTTGCTTTATGTTTTGGATCATTGTCTTGTTGGAAGACAAATCTCCGTCCCAGTCTCAGGTCTTTTGCAGACTCCATCAGGTTTTCTTCCAGAATTGTTCTGTATTTGGCTCCATCCATCTTCCCATCAATTTTAACCATCTTCCCTGTCCCTGCTGAAGAAAAGCAGGCCCAAACCATGATGCTGCCACCACCATGTTTGACAGTGGGGATGGTGTGTCAGGGTGATGAGCTGTGTTGCTTTTACGCCAAACATAACGTTTTGCATTGTTGCCAAAATGTTCAATTTTGGTTTCATCTGACCAGAGCACCTTCTTCCACATGTTTGGTGTGTCTCCCAGGTGGCTTGTGGCAAACTTTAAATGACACTTTTTATGGATATCTTTAAGAAATGTCTTTCTTCTTGCCACTCTTCCATAAAGGCCAGATTTGTGCAATATACGACTGATTGTTGTCCTATGGACAGAGTCTCCCACCTCAGCTGTAGATCTCTGCTGTTCATCCAGAGTGATCATGGGCCTCTTGGCTGCATCTCTGATCAGTCTTCTCCTTGTATGAGCTGAAAGTTTATAGGGACGGCCAGGTCTTGGTAGATTTGCAGTGGTCTGATACTCCTTCCATTTCAATATTATCGCTTGCACAGTGCTCCTTGGGATGTTTAAAGCTTGGGAAATCTTTTTGTATCCAAATCCGGCTTTAAACTTCTTCACAACAGTATCTCGGACCTGCCTGGTGTGTTCCTTGTTCTTCATGATGCTCTCTGCGCTTTTAACGGACCTCTGAGACTATCACAGTGCAGGTGCATTTATACGGAGACTTGATTACACACAGGTGGATTGTATTTATCATCATTAGTCATTTAGGTCAACATTGGATCATTCAGAGATCCTCACTGAACTTCTGGAGAGAGTTTGCTGCACTGAAAGTAAAGGGGCTGAATAATTTTGCACGCCCAATTTTTCAGTTTTTGATTTGTTAAAAAAGTTTGAAATATCCAATAAATGTTGTTCCACTTCATGATTGTGTCCCACTTGTTGTTGATTCTTCACATAAAAATACAGTTTTATATCTTTATGTTTGAAGCCTGAAATGTGGCAAAAGGTCGCAAAGTTCAAGGGGGCTGAATACTTTCGCAAGGCACTGTATATGAGATGAGTAAAGCAGTATGTAAACATTATTAAAGTCAGTCGTGTTCCATTATTAAAGTCAGTATTATTCCATTATTAAAGTGACTAGTATTCCATTATTAAAGTGACTAGTGTTCCATTATTAAAGTGACCAGTGTTCCATTATTAAAGTCAGTATTATTCCGTTATTAAAGTGACTAGTGTTCCATTATTAAAGTGACTAGTGTTCCATTATTAAAGTGACCAGTGTTCCATTATTAAAGTGACTAGTATTCCATTATTAAAGTGACCAGTGTTCCATTATTAAAGTGACTAGTATTACATTATTAAAGTGACTAGTATTACATTATTAAAGTGACTAGTGATTCCATTATTAAAGTGGCCAGTGTTCCATGATTAAAGTGACTAGTATTACATTATTAAAGTGACTAGTGATTCCATTATTAAAGTGACCAGTGTTCCATTATTAAAGTGACTAGTATTCCATTATTAAAGGGACCAGTGTTCCATTATTAAAGTGACTAGTGTTCCATGATTAAAGTGACTAGTATTACATTATTAAAGTGACCAGTGTTCCATTATTAAAGTGACCAGTGTTCCATTATTAAAGTGACCAGTGTTCCATTATTAAAGTGACTAGTATTCCATTATTAAAGTGACTAGTATTCCATTATTAAAGTGACTAGTGTTCCATTATTAAAGTGGCTAGTATTCCTTTATTAAAGTCAGTAGTGTTCCATTATTAAAGTGACCAGTGTTCCATTATTAAAGTGACCAGTGTTCCATTATTAAAGTGACTAGTATTCCATTATTAAAGTCAGTAGTGTTCCATTATTAAAGTGACCAGTGTTCCATTATTAAAGTGACTAGTGTTCCATTATTAAAGTGGCCAGTGATTCCATGTCTATGTATATAGTCTTATGAATTAGAGTTATTTTATACTGAACAAAAATATTTATTTTATTTCAACTTTATTTGGCCAAGATAAAGCAAAGCAGTTCGACACATTCAACAACACAGAGTTACACATGGAGTAAAACAAACATACAGTCACTAATACAGTAGAAAAATAAGTCTATATACAATGTGAGCAAATAAGGTGAGATAAGGGAGGTAAAGACAAAAAAGGCCATGGTGGCGAAGTAAATACAATATAGCAAGTAAAACACTGGAATGGTAGATTTGCAGTGGAAGAATGTGCAAGGTAGAGATAGAAATAATGGGGTGCAAAGGAGCAAAATAAATAAATACAGTAGGGGGAGAGGTAGTTGTTTGGGCTAAATTATAGATGGGCTATGTACAGGTGCAGTAATCTGTGAGCTGCTCTGACAGCTGGTGCTTGAAGCTAGTGAGGGAGATAAGTGTTTCCAGTTTCAGAGATTTTTGTAGTTCGTTCCAGTCATTGGCAGCAGAGAACTGGAAGGAGAGGCGGCCAAAGGAAGAATTGGTTTTGGGGGTGACCAGAGAGATTTACCTGCTGGAGCGTGTGCTACAGGTGGGTGCTGCTATGGTGACCAGCGAGCTGAGATAAGGGGGGACTTTACCTAGCAGGGTCTTGTAGATAACCTGGAGCCAGTGGGTTTGGCGACGAGTATGAAGCGAGGGCCAGCCAACGAGACCATACAGGTCGCAGTGGTGGGTAGTGTATGGGGCTTTGGTGACAAAACGGATGGCACTGTGATAGACTGCATCCAATTTATTGAGTAGGGTATTGGAGGCTATTTTGTAAATGACATCGCCGAAGTCGAGGATCGGTAGGATGGTCAGCTTTACGAGGGTATGTTTGGCATCATTTGTGAAGGATGCTTTGTTGCGAAATAGGAAGCCGATTCTAGATTTAGATTTTGGATTGGAGATGTTTAATGTGAGTCTGAAAGGAGAGTTTACAGTCTAACCAGACACCTAGGTATTTATAGATGTCCACATATTCTACGTCAGAACCGTCCAGAGTAGTGATGTTGGATGGGCGGGCAGGTACAGGCAGCGATCGGTTGAAGAGCATGCATTTAGTTTTACTTGTATTTAAGAGCAGTTGGAGGCCACGGAAGGAGAGTTGTATGGCACTGAAGCTCGTCTGGAGGGTTATTAACACAGTGTCCAAAGAAGGGCCAGAAGTATACAAAATGGTGTCGTCTGCATAGAGGTGGATCAGAAAATCACCAGCAGCAAGAGCAACATCATTGATGTATACAGAGAAGAGAGTTGGCCAAGAATTGAACCCTGTGGCACCCCCATAGAAACTGCCAGAGGCCCGGACAAAAGGTCTGCGATTTGACACACTGAACTCTATCAGAGAAGTAGTTGGTGAACCAGGTGAGGCAATCATTTGAGAAACCAAGGCTGTCGAAACGGAGTGAATGGAATGGCATCAAACGTATGGAAGCCATGTGTTGTATGTATTTGATACCATTCCACTAATTCCCACTCCAGTCATTACCACGAGCCCCGTCCTCCCCAGTTAAGGTGCCACCAACCTCCTCTGACTTGAGTCAGAGAGGAAGAAGAAGAGAGGCCCAACTCAGCGGAGAATCTGTCTCCATCCAGTGGACGGCGTTGTGTCGACCCACCAAGCAAGTTGTCCTATGGAGGTCAGTGAGAGTGTTGACTTCGGTCAACAACAAAAAAGATGATGGTTTATTTGCTACGTGAGATTTATTTGAGCAAAAATAAGTTTCACAATGCTTAAGTTGTTACACGTGTACTGATATAAGTAGGACACGTGACAACTTTGAGAAAAAACACTATATTGGAGTTGTCTCAAGATGGTTATGCATATTCATGGCATGAGGCTAGTAGCATAGCCTCATAGTAGTGGGGTGGTGGTGGGGTAGTGGGGTGGGGTGGTGGTGGTGGGGTAGTGGGGTGGTGGTGGTGGGGTGGTAGGCTGAATAAATACAACAATAGGTCTAATTAAAAGGTGATGAAGGAAGTGATGAAGGAAGTGAAAAATGCTGGCCAGAGCATGACCAGAGCATGACCAGAGCTCGTGGCTAGGTGGTATTGGAGCTAAATTTGAGCGGGAGAGAAAGACACTAACAAATAAGTTCAATCTGCTCACATTTACGCATGCTGCACTCCTCGCTCCACCCCAGCTCCGCTCGCATCCTCTGGTCAAAGCTGTGTGCTGGAAACCCTTGGTAGAGCATGGGTGGAGAAGCAACGCGTTCTCATGTGAATGTATTTCCTTTGTTTCTCTCACTTTGAAAACATATATATATATTATATATATATATATATATATTTTTTTATGATAAAACAAAAATAAGACACGATACCGTTTGTCAAGTTTGATTTTAATATAAGAAACAAAGAGAAAGAAAAGATCAGAGGAAAACTGTCATGAGGCTGGAATCTTCTCCTCAGCACCCAATATATTACTATACAAATCTACTCTGACTACACTATGTACAAGTCAGCCACGTATGTATGAGAAGAGTTTCTAAACTGAAGCGATGAATAGAAAAGAGAAAAATCAGAGTGTCCTCTATCACCTGGCACCAAACCAACCAGTCATTACCACCCGTTAAGTGTCCTCTATCACCTGGCACCAAACCAACCAGTCATTACCACCCCGTTATGCATTCAAACACTAAACCAACCAGTCATTACCACCCGTTATGCATTCAAACACTAAACCAACCAGTCATTACCCCCCGTTATGCATTCAAACACTAAACCAACCAGTCATTACCACCCGTTATGCATTCAAACACTAAACCAACCAGTCATTACCACCCGTTATGCATTCAAACACTAAACCAACCAGTCATTACCCCCCCGTTATGCATTCAAACACTAAACCAACCAGTCATTACCCCCCCGTTATGCATTCAAACACTAAACCAACCAGTCATTACCCCCCGTTATGCATTCAAACACTAAACCAACCAGTCATTACCCCCCGTTATGCATTCAAACACCAAACCAACCAGTCATTACCACCCCGTTATGCATTCAAACACTAAACCAACCAGTCATTACCCCCCGTTATGCATTCAAACACCAAACCAACCAGTCATTACCACCGGTTATGCATTCAAACACTAAACCAACCAGTCATTACCACCCGTTATGCATTCAAACACCAAACCAACCAGTCATTACCCCCCGTTATGCATTCAAACACCAAACCAACCAGTCATTACCACCCGTTATGCATTCAAACACTAAACCAACCAGTCATTACCACCGGTTATGCATTCAAACACTAAACCAACCAGTCATTACCACCCGTTATGCATTCAAACACCAAACCAACCAGTCATTACCACAGTTGTGCTTCCATGGCATCCACAAAAGTGGAGAAAGCCACTCCGGAGAGGAAGTGTTTACAGAGCTCGGGTCAATAAACCGCTTTCTTCTATCCAATCCCAACCAATGGAAAACAAAAAAAACACGATTTACTCTGTCTGGACCAGCATTAAGGGATTCATCTTTACCAACGAACACTAGCTAACACAGGCTCACTTCAGCAAAGACCTCTGGGATATTGAGTTTAGTGGTTTCCTTACGTTCCTCTCTCCCCCTTCATCCCTCCCTCCCCTCTCCATGCGTTGCAGATTGCACTGCACAACAACGGGGCATGTAAACACACTTCAAGTTGAACCACTGCTCCGTGGAATGTCAAACATACACATAACACATCCAGCAGAGCCCCTCCTCCCAGCAGAGCCCCACCTCCCAGCAGAGCCCCACCTCCCAGCAGAGCCCCTCCTCCCAGCAGATCCCCACCTCCCAGCAGAGCCCCTCCTCCCAGCAGAGCCCCACCTCCCAGCAGAGCTCCACCTCTCAGCAGAGCCCCTCCTCCCGGCAGAGCCCCTCCTCTCAGCAGAGCCCCTCCTCTCAGCAGAGCCCCTCCTCCCAGCAGATCCCCACCTCCCAGCAGAGCCCCTCCTCCCAGCAGAGCCCCACCTCCCAGCAGAGCTCTTCCTCTCAGCAGAGCCCCTCCTCCCAGCAGAGCCCCACCTCCCAGCAGAGCCCCTCCTCCCAGCAGAGCCCCACCTCCCAGCAGAGCTCTACCTCTCGGCAGAGCCCCTCCTCCCGGCAGAGCCCCTCCTCCCAGCAGAGCCCCTCCTCTCAGCAGAGCCCCTCCTCTCAGCAGAGCCCCTCGTCTCAGCAGAGCCCCTCCTCCCAGCAGAGCCCCTCCTCTCAGCAGAGCCCTTCCTCTCTGCAGAGCCCCTCTTCCCAGCAGATCCCCACCTCCCAGCAGAGCCCCTCCTCCCAGCAGAGCCCCACCTCCCAGCAGAGCTCCACCTCTCAGCAGAGCCCCTCCTCCCGGCAGAGCCCCTCCTCCCAGCAGAGCTCCACCTCCCAGCAGAGCCCCTCCTCCCGGCAGAGCCCCTCCTCCCAGCAGAGCCCCTCCTCTCAGCAGAGCCCCTCCTCTCAGCAGAGCCCCTCCTCTCAGCAGAGCCCCTCCTCTCAGCAGAGCCCCACCTCCCAGCAGAGCCCCTCCTCTCAGCAGAGCCCCTCCTCCCGGCAGAGCCCCTCCTCCCAGCAGAGCTCCACCTCCCAGCAGAGCCCCTCCTCCCGGCAGAGCCCCTCCTCCCAGCAGAGCCCCTCCTCTCAGCAGAGCCCCTCCTCTCAGCAGAGCCCCTCCTCTCAGCAGAGCCCCACCTCCCAGCAGAGCCCCTCCTCTCAGCAGAGCCCCTCCTCTCAGCAGAGCCCCTCCTCTCAGCAGAGCCCCTCCTCCCAGCAGAGCCCCTCCTCTCAGCAGAGCCCCTCCTCCCAGCAGATCCCCACCTCCCAGCAGAGCCTCTCCTCCCAGCAGAGCCCCACCTCCCAGCAGAGCTCCACCTCTCAGCAGAGCCCCTCCTCCCGGCAGAGCCCCTCCTCCCAGCAGAGCTCCACCTCCCAGCAGAGCCCCTCCTCCCGGCAGAGCCCCTCCTCCCAGCAGAGCCCCTCCTCTCAGCAGAGCCCCTCCTCTCAGCAGAGCCCCTCCTCTCAGCAGAGCCCCTCCTCTCAGCAGAGCCCCACCTCCCAGCAGAGCCCCTCCTCTCAGCAGAGCCCCTCCTCCCGGCAGAGCCCCTCCTCCCAGCAGAGCTCCACCTCCCAGCAGAGCCCCTCCTCCCGGCAGAGCCCCTCCTCCCAGCAGAGCCCCTCCTCTCAGCAGAGCCCCTCCTCTCAGCAGAGCCCCTCCTCTCAGCAGAGCCCCTCCTCTCAGCAGAGCCCCACCTCCCAGCAGAGCCCCTCCTCCCAGCAGAGCCCCTCCTCCCAGCAGAGCCCCTCCTCCCAGCAGACACACCGTGAAGTATCAGATACAGTACAGGTGAACAACACAACACATTGACATTAATGTTAATAACCTTAACAATGACAACACAAGAAATGTCAGAAGCTGATTTCAATGTTGAGATCTTTGGTGTCAGCCACTTTTAAACACTTGATGCCTGTTCATTCACTCAGATATTGTGGCAACAGAGGATGCAGCAATACAAATAAATGTACTTAAAATAGGGGGGGGGAATAATGTTTTGAAATAACAAAAAAAGTAAAACTTGGCTTTTTAAAACTTTTACACTAACATGACAATATCGATTGATCTCCCAATGGACATGTGACATCTACACAGAGATCGCTTTTCAATTATATTTACAACCACAATTAAGGTTAACCTTCATTTCAATCCCCTGCAACTCAGAATGAATTCTATGCAAGCCAGCTACAATCATAGAAATATGTGTACTAGAACAGGCGAAGGGAAGTACAGCAGTAACTTCCCTGTTCCCTAGAACAGGGACGTACAGCAGTAATTCTATTGCTATGGCTCAATTCATCTGAAGGCGGAGCTGTGAACACAACAGCTGTTTGGTCAGAGGCTTGGTCACAGCAACATGCTAGCTACTGTGTGATCAGAGGCTTGGTCACAGCAACATGCTAGCTACTGTGTGATCAGAGGCTTGGCCACAGCAACATGCTAGGTACTGTATACTCGTAAAGAGTGTTGTCCAGCTTCTAGCTCTGGTCCACGTCACCGTTGTCCAGCTTCTAGCTCTGGTCCACGTCACCGTCAGTGCGTGTTCCTCCACTGGAACGCTCACAAACGCCCCTGGACCAACGCTAACCAGCCTCCAGCTACTCAATCCAGAAGACTGAATCTCTGTAGGGGATAGCTAATGACATCTAATAATGCTAACTAGCTTTAATGCTATCTGATAAGGCTGCACAGTTTGCGGTGGGTATCTCCAGCGGGACAGTGCCTTGCTTTAGACATCTCCAAGGGGACAGTGCTTTCTATTCCTCATCATCAGTCCATTGTAGCTCCCCAACCCTCTCTAAAGCAGGGTTAGGGTCAGAGGGTTAGGGTCAGAGGGTTAGAGTTAGGGTCAGAGGGTTAGGATCAGAGGGTTAGGGTCAGAGGCTTAGGGTCAGGGGGTTAGGATCAGAGGGTTAGGGTAAGAGGGTTAGGGTTAGAGGGTCAGAGGGTTAGGGTCAGAGGCTTGGGGTCAGGGGGTTAGGGTCAGAGGGTTAGGGTCAGAGGGTTAGGGTCAGAGGCTTAGGGTCAGAGGGTTAGGGTCAGAGGGTTAGGTTTAGGGTCAGAGGCTTAGGGTCAGAAGGTTATGGTCAGAGGCTTAGGGTCAGAGGGTTAGGGTCAGAGGGTTAGGGTTAGAGGGTCAGGGTCAGAGGGTTATGGTCAGAGGCTTAGGGTCAGAGGGTTAGGGTTAGAGGGTCAGGGTCAGAGGGTTAGGTTCAGAGGGTTAGGGTCAGAGGGTTAGGGTCCTATTCTAGCTATGACAGTAGTTCTGCTTTAGCCAAAGGCCTTATCCAAACTGCCCTATATAACATTCATATTCAAAAAGATCAATAAAATCTGAGTCAAACAAATCAACATGATCATAGTCCAGTGTGGGGTTAATAAAAGGAACAATGGATAAATGGAAGACAACCAGGCAGCAGTGCTTTACACACAAAAAAACACAGAACCTCAAGACAAAAGCATTTGTCCAGTTGTCGATTTCTTACTAGGCCCGGTATTAGGGACATTATGTTTTCTTTGGTAGGCCTACCATACAAAATCAACATGAAAACACAACATACTGTATAAAGATGGATGAACAGAATTCAATTTACACAAACCATCAACAGACAAAAAGGGTGAGAGCATTTTTTCATGGATTTCAAATGATTCAGGTCCATCACTGAAGAATGTGAAATATGAAAGAAATGGTCCACATTCTGGAAGTGATAACCTGAACCCACTTCCTGCTCTCTTAAAATGATAACATCGCTGCATCCTCTTCCAGTCCTCCCCGCTGTCTGTATGTCTGTCTGTCTGATTCCTGTCTTTCTCTCTGTCTGTCCGTCTGTCCATCTGTCTGTCAGTCAGAGGGGTTAAGAGAAGAGAATTCAGGCTAAATAGACCTCTCACTCAGGACAGCCCGTTGGTTGTGCCAGGGTTCAAAGTTCACTGGACCACGTGTGGTCGTAAGGCCTGGTACAACCCCTCGAAGGTGGGTCGATCGGCGATGTCGCGGTCCCAACAACGCATCATCAGCTCAAATAGAGAGGGAGGACAGAGCAGTGGGGCGTATAGAAAGATCTAGAAGAAAAATGGGGTGGACGGGGGATGGGGTGCCAAAACATTACTGTTATGTTATGATATATAATAGTCACAGATATATAATAGTCAAAGATATATAAAAACCCCAGATATATAATAGTCACAGATATATAAGTCACAGATATATAATAGTCACAGATATATAAAAACCCCAGATATATAATAGTCACAGATATATAATAGTCACAGATATATAATAGTCACAGATATATAAAAACCCCAGATTTATAATAGTCACAGATATATAAGTCACAGATATATAATAGTCACAGATATATAATAGTCACAGATATATAAAACCCCCAGATATATAATAGCCACAGATATATAAGTCACAGATATATAATAGTCACAGATATATAAGTCACAGATATATAATAGTCACAGATATATAAGTCACAGATATATAATAGTCACAGATATATAATAGTCACAGATATATAAAAACCCCAGATATATAATAGTCACAGATATATAATAGTCACAGATATATAATAGTCACAGATATATAAAAGCCCCAGATATATAATAGTCACAGATATATAAAAACCCCAGATATATAATAGTCACAGATATATAAGTCACAGATATATAATAGCCACAGATATATCGAAGCACCAGATATATAATAGTCACAGATATATCGAAGCACCAGATATATAATAGTCACAGATATATAATAGTCACAGATGTATAAAAGCCCCAGATATATAATAGTCACAGATATATAATAGTCACAGATATATAAGTCACAGATATATAAAAGCACCAGATATATAATAGTCACAGATATATAAGTCACATATATATAATAGTCACAGATATATAAAAGCCCCAGATATATAATAGTCACAGATATATAAGAGTCACAGATATATAATAGTCACAGATATATAATAGTCACAGATATGTAAGAGTCACAGATATATAATAGTCACAGATATGTAAGAGTCACAGATATGTAAAAGCCCCAGATATATAAGAGTCACAGATATATAATGGACTTTACATTGCATGCAGGATGAGTTTACATTGCATGCAGGATGAGTTTACATTGCATGCAGGATGATTTTACATTGCATGCCGGATGAGTTTACATTGCATGCAAGATGAGTTTACATTGCATGCAGGATGAGTTTACATTGCATGCAGGACGAGTTTACATTGCATGCAGGATGAGTTTACATTGCATGCAGGATGAGTTTACATTGCATGCAGGATGAGTTTACATTGCATGCAGGATGACACAATTTGAGCACAAGACTAAATAATATTTTACCCATATGGAATAGAATGACTTGTTGTTGAATGTGAGACAGAGCTAAGTTACTCTACCTAATGACATGTTGTTGAATGTGAGACAGAGCGAAGTTACTCTACCTAATGACATGTTGTTGAATGTGAGACAGAGCTAAGTTACTCTACCTAGTGACATGTTGTTGAATGTGAGACAGAGCTAAGTTACTCTACCTAATGACATGTTGTTGAATGTGAGACAGAGCGAAGTTACTCTACCTAATGACATGTTGTTGAATGTGAGACAGAGCTAAGTTACTCTACCTAATAACATGTTGTTGAATGTGAGACAGAGCTAAGTTACTCTACCTAATGACATGTTGTTGAATGTGAGACAGAGCGAAGTTACTCTACCTAATGACATGTTGTTGAATGTGAGACAGAGCTAAGTTACTCTACCTAATGACATGTTGTTGAATGTGAGACAGAGCGAAGTTACTCTACCTAATGACATGTTGTTGAATGTGAGACAGAGCTAAGTTACTCTACCTAATGACATGTTGTTGAATGTGAGACAGAGCAAAGTTACTCTACCTAATGACATGTTGTTGAATGTGAGACAGAGCTAAGTTACTCTACCTAATGACATGTTGTTGAATGTGAGACAGAGCTAAGTTACTCTACCTAATGACATGTTGTTGAATGTGAGACAGAGCTAAGTTACTCTACCTAATGACATGTTGTTGAATGTGAGACAGAGCTAAGTTACTCTACCTAATGACATGTTGTTGAATGTGAGACAGAGCTAAGTTACTCTACCTAATGACATGTTGTTGAATGTGAGACAAAGCTAAGTTACTCTACCTAATGACATGTTGTTGAATGTGAGACAGAGCTAAATTACTCTACCCAATGACATGTCTAATCCTATGCACTGATGAATCCAGTACCCGGATACCACTCTTCTCTCTTTTAAATGTTTTTGCCACCCGTGTATAAATGAATGAATGAATAAATTAAATAACTAAAATCACTAACCTGTCTGCCCTGGTTCCGGAAGAACTCGCCAGTGTTTTCGATGACCTGTTCGTCTGACAGTAGGCTGTAAGGCTGCTCTTTACACAGAGTGAAGATCTCCCACAGGGTGACGCCAAAGGCCCACACATCGCTGGCCGTGGTGAACTTACCCTGGAGAGGAAACACACAGACAGTGAAGTTTCCCCTAGGTACAGATCTAGAATCAGATTCCCCTCCCCCAAATCCTAACCGTAGCTATTAGTGCAGAAAATGCTAAACTAACCCAAGATTAGCATCAACTGCCAACTTCACCCTAAACCTCACACAAACAACCACGGGATCTATCTGGGTCGTATTGATTTGGCAACAAACGGAAGAAACTAGACAAGCAGGGAGGGGTTTCATATGTGTTTTGCTATGGTGTGCACTAATGCATAGGACCCAGATATAGCCAAATAAAGGCTGACTTAACGGGTCAAAATGGTTGCCTATAGCTTCCATCAGAGTTCTGAATGAGCTTTGATGTGGATTCACGATAACGTTTCAGGAAACACATTTACATCATCTCTATCTCTCATCCACTCAACGCCACTGTTTCAATGTGAAATTAAGCCATATATACTGCACATTATATATATATATATATATATATATATACATTTTCTGATTTGTCCTCGTTTTTCGACTTGGTCATTAAGAAATTCAGCAGCCATGACTGAACCCCAACAAGAGTTGTAATGTGGGTGTCTCTTGTGTGTGTTCGCAAATCAGATGTGTTTGTTTCTACATTCAAAAGAACTGTTCACAGTTAGTCACTCACCCTTCTAGATAACTTGAAACAGTCTAACCAGGTTTTGTGTCTTGGAGTCTATGCTCGCTAGTGCTAGACAACTCCTTTCACCAATTAGCTTCAGCCTGGATGTGGCAAAAATTGGTTTGACATTGGACAGTCTATCTCTGGGGCTAGTTAGGGACCATCAATAAATTAAACAATGTAAATGGGACCACATCTTACATGCTGCACATCTTTTCAAATCAAATCAAATGTTATTGGTCACATGCACATATTTATCAGGTGTTATTGCAGGTGTAGTGAAATGCTTGTGTTCCTAGCTCCAACAGTGCAGCAGTATCTAACAATTCACATCAATACACACAAATCTAAAAGTAAAAGAATGGAATTAAGAAATATATAAATATTAAGACGAACAATGTCGGAGTGGCATTGACTAAAATACAGTAGAATAGAAGACAGTATATACACTAGAAAGTACTGTACATACAGTTGAAGACAGAAGTTTACGTACACTTAGGTTGGAGTCATTAAAACTCGTTTTTCAACCCCTCCGTAAATGTCTTGTTACCAAACTATAGTTTTGGCAAGTCGGTTAGGACATCTACTTTGTGCATGACACAAGTAATGTTTCCAACAATTGTTTACAGACAGATTATTTCCCTTATAATTCACTGTATCACAATTCCTGATGAACTCAGTCACCGTGGGAACAACTTCCCCTATACACTTCCTGATGAACTCAGTCACCGTGTCCATGTAAGCATCAATGTTGTTCTCAGAAGCTACCCGGAACATATCCCAGTCCACGTGATCAAAGCATGGATTCCGATTGGTAAGACCAGCGTTGAATAGACCTTAGCACGGGCACTTCCTGTTTGAGTTTCTACCTATAGGAAGGGAGGAACAACATTTTTCCAAAGGGAGGGTGGGGGAGGGCCTTCTAGGCATCTCAAAAAGGCGAGTAGCAGTGATCTAGTGTTTTTCCTAAGCGAGTACTACAGTCAGTGTGTTGCCAGAACTTCATCAAAAAATATGCTTTGTTAAAATCACCAGCTACAATAAATGCGGCCTCAGGATATGTGGTTTCCAGGTTTGCATGAAGTCTAGTGTAGTTCCTTGGCGGCCGTCGTGGTATCGGCTTGAGGGGGCATATACACAGCTGCGACTATAACCGAAGATAATTCTCTTGGGAGATAATACGGTCGGCATGCGGAGCGAGTAGTGGGACTGGAGTGGAGCGAGTAGTGGGGCTGGAGTGGAGCGAGTAGTGGAGCTGGAGTGGAGCGAGTAGTGGGGCTGGAGTGGAGCGAGTAGTGGGGCTGGAGTGGAGCGAGTAGTGGGGCTGGAGTGGAGCGAGTAGTGGGGCTGGAGCGGAGCGAGTAGTGGGGCTGGAGTAGAGCGAGTAGTGGAGCGAGTAGTGGAGCGACAAGCGGAGCGAGTAGTGGGGCTGGAGCGTGCCCAATTTTACTGGAGAGCGCAGCGAGAAGATTCCCAAAGGCTGGAGCGTTGTCCTTCTCGCCCGCTCCAATTTCACTCCAGTAGCGCTCACTTCATGAGCTCAAGGCATGCCCGGCCCAGCATGCATTTGTAGTTTACTTGTGTGCTGCTATAGCCCCTAGCTGTAGCTACTATCATGGAGTTCACTAAATATTTACATAAAGAAACTGATAGACCACACGGGTGCTAAATCAAGGTGACTTACAAAGATGAGGACCAAGAGCAAGAGAGGGAGTGTGGTGATGTAGTGTCCACTACTAAAGAGAGGGAGTGTGGTGATGTAGTGTCCACCAAAAAGAAAAAGACGAAAGAAAGGAAGGAGTGTGTCGCTGTAGCAAAGTATTTATAAACAAAAAATCTGATCTCTTAAATGTTTTGTTCATTTTTGTTCTATTATCTATACAATAGACCATCATTGATGTTGGATCAATAGGCCTGGCATATTCCCATATTCAAGGAACTTTACATTTTGATTGGGATATTTTGCCTAAAAACCTTTAGGCCTACCTATAAAAAAATATATATAAGATAACATAATAATAATAATAATAATAATATAAGATATTCACCATCACATGAGCCTGAAGACACAGACTGGCAAGACGTGGTTCTAAAAATGAATTCTAAAAATGATTTCAAAAGGCACTAATAAGTCCTTTTTTGTTTAATTTGTATTTCATTCTAAGTAAGTCACAGCCTATATGAGCACTTTCTATATTATAATGATTAATACAATGAAATGTTGTTTAAATGCTGAGCGTTTTATGTCCCTACCAGTCTAGTATGTTATAGCCTTGAAATAATATAAATAATTCAGCCTAAATCATTCAGGCTCCCTGTCTGGCTCCTGACCTATTTACAGTGTTTATATGCTGTTTAATATGACATGTAGTCTATTTACAGTGTATATATGCTGTTTAGTATGACACACCTGCCCGCCCGTCCAGCATCACTACTCTGGACGGTTCTGACTTAGAATATGTGGACAACTACAAATACCTAGGTGTCTGGTTAGACTGTAAACTCTCCTTCCAGACTCACATTAAACATCTCCAATCCGAAATTAAATCTAGAATCGGCTTCCTATATCGGTAAAGAAAGCATCCTTCACTCATGCTGCCAAACATACCCTCGTAAAACTGACCATCCTACTGATCCTCGACTTCGGAGATGTCAAGGATGCTTCATATTCGTCGCCAAACCCACTGGCTACAGGTCATCTATAAGTCTCTGCTAGGTAAAGCCCCTCCTTATCTCAGTTCACTGGTCAACATAGCAGCACCCACTCGTAGCACGCGCTCCAGCAGGTATATTTCACTGGTTACCCCCAAAGCCAATTCCTCGTTTGGCCGCCTTTCCTTTCAGTTCTCTGTTGCCAATGACTGGAACAAACTGCAAAAATCACTGAAGCTGGAGACTCATATCTCCCTCACTAACTTTAAGCACCAGCTGTCAGAGCAGCTCACAGATCACTGCACCTGTACATAGCCCATCTGTAAATAGTCCATCCAACTACCTAATCTCCATACTGTTATTTTATTTAATTTGCTCCATTGCACCCCAGTATCTCTACTTGCACACTCATCTTCTGCACATCTATCACTCTGGTGTTTAATTGCTATATTGTAATTATTTCGCCACTATGGCCTATTTTTTTTTAACCTTAACTCCCTTATCTTACCTCATTTTCACACACTGTACATAGACCTTTCTATTGTATTATTGACTGTATGTTTGTTTATTCCATGTGTAACTCTGTGTTGTTTGTGTCGCACTGCTTTGCTTTATCTTGGCCAGGTCGCAGTTGTTCTCAATTAGCCTACCTGGTTAAATAAAGGTGAAATAATGTTTTTTTAAAGAATGTAGTCTATTTGAAATGCACTTCTTACATTCATATTTTCATGTTGTTTATTCAAATACTTTTCATTCAAATCATATGGTTTGGTTTCAATACTTCTAAACCAAAATGGTAGATCCAGGTAGTCACAACAATAGATGTGTCACACCCTGGTCAAAGTATTTTGTGTTTATCTTTATTTATTTGGTCAGGCCAGGGTGTGGCATGGGTTTTTGTATGTGGTGTGTATTTATGGGGATTGTAGCTAGTGGGGTGTTCTAGCTAAGTCTATGGCTGTCTGAAGTGGTTCTCAATCAGAGGCAGGTGTTTATCGTTGTCTCTGATTGGGAACCATATTTAGGCAGCCATATTCTTTGAGTTTGTCGTGGGTGATTGTCCTTTGTGTCCTTAGTGTTAGTTTGCACCAGTTTAGGCTGTTTCGGTTTTCATTACGTTTATTATTTTGCACTGTTTGTATTTAGATTCGTGTTGCTATAGTCACAATAAACATGGATCGTAATCTACACGCCGCATTTTGGTCCGACTCTCCTTCTCATAAAGAAAACCGTTACAGAATCACCCACCACCAACGGACCAAGCAGCGTGTCAACAGGCAGGAGCAGCGCGAGGAGAAGCGCAATAAGGATTTCTGGACATGGGAGGAAATCCTCGACGGGAGAGGACCCTGGGCTAAACCAGGGGAGTGTAGCCGCACTAAGGTGCAGCGGGAGAAGAAACAACAGGAACAGCCCAAGGAGGAGTACAGTATGGAGTATACTACTTGGGAGGAGATCGACAGGTGGGCGGCCGACCCAGGGAGAGTGCCGGAGCCCGCCTGGGATTCGCTGGAGCAGTGCGAGGAAGGTTACCGTAGAATGGAGGCGGTGAAAGCAGAGAGGCGCTGGTATGAGAAGGCAGCACGGCGACGCGGATGGAAGCCTGAGAGGCAGCCCCAAAAATTTCTTGGGGGGGGGCTAACAGGGAGTATGGCTATGCCAGGTAGGAGACCTGGGCAGACTCCCTGTGCTTACCGGGGGGCTAGAGAGACCGGACAGGCACCGTGTTATGCAGTGGTGCGCACGGTGTCTCCAGTGCGGGTGCATAGCCCGGTGCGGTATATTCCAGCTCTGCGTGTCTGCCGGGCTAGATTGAGCGTCGAGCCTAATGCCATGAAGCCGGCTCTACGCAGCTGGTCCCCAGTGCGTCTCCTTGGGCCGGTTTACATGGTACCAGCCTTGCGCTCGGTGTCTCCGGTTCGCCTGCATAGTCCAGTGCGGCCTATTCCACCTCGCCGCACTGGCAGGGCGACCGTGAGCATTCAACCAGGTAAGGTTGGGCAGGCTCGGTGCTCAAGAGCTCCAGTGCGCCTGCACGGTCCGGTTTTTCCAGTACCACCTCCACACCCCAGCCCTCCGGTAGCAGCTCCCCGCACCAGGCTTCCTGTGCGTGTCCTCGGCCCAGTACCACCAGTGCCAGCACCACGCATCAGGCCTACAGTGCGCCTCGCCTGTCCAGCGCTGTCGGAGCCCTCCTCCTCTCCAGCGCTGTCGGAGTCTCCCGCCTGTTTAGCGCTGTTAGAGCCTTCCTTCTCTACAGCGCTGCCGGAGTCTCCCGCCTGTTCAGAACTGCCAGTTAGCATAGAGCTGCCAGTTAGCATAGAGCTGCCAGTTAGCATAGAGCTGCCAGTTAGCATAGAGCTGCCAGTTAGCATAGAGCTGCCAGTTAGCAAGGAGCTGCCAGTTAGCAAGGAGCTGCCAGTCTGCATGGAGCTGCCAGTCTGCATAGAGCTGCCAGTCTGCATGGAGCTGCCAGTCTGCAAGGAGCCGCCAGAGCTGCCTGTCTGCAGGATGCCGCCAAAGCTGCCAGTCTGCAAGGAGCCGCCAGAGCTGCCAGTCTGCAAGGAGCCGCCAGAGCTGCCAGTTAGCATGGAGCAGCCAGGGCCGCCAGTCAGCATGGAGCAGCCAGGGCCGCCAGTCAGCATGGAGCAGCCAGGGCCGCCAGTCAGCATGGAGCAGCCAGGGCCGCCAGTCAGCATGGAGCAGCCAGTCAGCATGGAGCAGCCAGTCAGCATGGAGCAGCCAGAGCAGCCAGTCAGCATGGAGCAGCCAGAGCTGCCAGTCAGCATGGAGCAGCCAGTCAGCATGGAGCAGCCAGAGCTGCCAGTCAGCATGGAGCAGCCAGTCAGCATGGAGCAGCCAGAGCTACCAGTCATCATGGAGCAGCCAGTCAGCATGGAGCAGCCAGAGCTGCCAGTCGACCAGACTCTTCCAGAGCTGCCAGTCGACCAGACTCTTCCAGATCTGCCAGTCGACCAGACTCTTCCAGATCTGCCAGTCGACCAGACTCTTCCAGATCTGCCAGTCGACCAGACTCTTCCAGATCTGCCAGTCGACCAGACTCTTCCAGATCTGCCAGTCGACCAGACTCTTCCAGATCTGCCAGTCGACCAGACTCTTCCAGATCTGCCAGTCGACCAGACTCTTCCAGATCTGCCAGTCGACCAGACTCTTCCAGATCTGCCAGTCGACCAGGATCTGCCGAAACAGCCAGCCAGGTAGATTCATCAACCTGCCTGAGCTTCCTCTCACTCCTGAGCTTCCTCTCACTCCTGAGCTTCCCCTCAGTCCCGAGCTGCCTCAGTCCCGAGCTGCCCCTCAGTCCCGATCTGCTCCTCAGTCCAGTGGGGTTCTGGGTGAGGACTACTAGGCCATGGTCGGCGGCGAGGGTGGACTATCCAGGGACGCGAGGAGAAGGGACTAAGACATTGATTGAGTGGGGTCCACGTCCCGCGCCGGAGCCGCCACCATGGACAGACGCCCACCCGGACCCTCCCTATTGTTTTGAGGTGCGTTCGGGAGTCCGCACCTTAGGGGGGGGGTTCTGTCACACCCTGGTCAAAGTATTTTGTGTTTATCTTTATTTATTTGGTCAGGCCAGGGTGTGGCATGGGTTTTTGTATGTGGTGTGTATTTATGGGGATTGTAGCTAGTGGGGTGTTCTAGCTAAGTCTATGGCTGTCTGAAGTGGTTCTCAATCAGAGGCAGGTGTTTATCGTTGTCTCTGATTGGGAACCATATTTAGGCAGCCATATTCTTTGAGTTTGTCGTGGGTGATTGTCCTTTGTGTCCTTAGTGTTAGTTTGCACCAGTTTAGGCTGTTTCGGTTTTCATTACGTTTATTATTTTGCACTGTTTGTATTTAGATTCGTGTTGCTATAGTCACAATAAACATGGATCGTAATCTACACGCCGCATTTTGGTCCGACTCTCCTTCTCATAAAGAAAACCGTTACAAGATGGATGTTGGTTTAAACTGGGATTTTAATGAATGGAGTGAATTTGGAACGGCAGTTTATTTTTTTAAACAAATCTTTGGAGAGAGTTGAAAGTCCGTGTTGCCCAGCAACAGCCCCAAAACATCACCGCTCTAGAGGAGATCTGCATGGAGGAATGGGCCAAAATACCAGCAACAGTGTGTGAAAACCTTGTGAAGACTTACAGAAAACGTTCGACCTCTGTCATTGCCAACAAAGGGTATATAACAAAGTATTGAGTTAAACTTTTGTTATTGACCAAATACTTATTTTCCACCATAATTTGCAAATAAATTCAATAAAAATCCTACAATTTGATTTTCTGGATGTTTTTTTTCTCATTTTGTCTGTCATAGTTGAAGTGTACCTATGATGAAAATTACAGGCCCCTCTCATCTTTTTAAGTGGGAGAACTTGCACAATTGGTGGCTGACTAAATACTTTTTTGCGCCACTGAGAGCGATTATAGTCAAATCATACTATCAAATCAGGTGAGCTGATTCCACTCTTTTTGGCCCATTTCATTGTTTTTGTGGTGGAAAACTGAGGGGGTTGAGCATAACAGGTCAAGATTGTTGCCCATAGATAGACAGGCTGGAAATGGTTTTTACTGGCAGCCCGCCAGGGTCTTACATTTTTTTTGTGAAGCTTGTATTCAATTGCCCCTTACGGTTGCACACAACACGCTTCCATTCTCACTGGCACAAGGGGATTTATGGCCATGTTACGGTCAACGCTGTGACAGTCAACCCTGTTACTTTATTTGGCACTTAATAAGCCCTTACTACAGTCATTTAAAACAAAAAAAAACTTATTGAGAGGTTGAACATGCTCGTCATGACAAAATTGTAACATTTTTTTTTACCAAGTTAACTACCCAAACGGGAGTAATTTTGTGGAATGACCCTGAGGTATTGTGCTTTCTCACCAGTAGAATGCTCTCCCAGGCCATCCAACGGATGGGCAGCACAGCTCGCCCCTGAATGCGGTAGTAGTCACTGCTGTACAGGTTTCTGCTCATGCCGAAGTCTGCTATCTTGATGGTGAGTCTGCGGTCCAGCAGGCAGTTGCGTGTGGCCAGGTCTCGGTGCACAAAGTTCAGAGAGGCCAGGTAGCGCATGCCGGACGAGATCTGCACTGACATGTGCAGGAGATCTGACAAGCTACAAAAAAAAGAGAGAGAGATAGCAAAAAAGTAAGAGAGGAGAGATAGCGAAGAGAGAGAAAAGATAGATAGCGGAGAGAGAGAAAAGATAGATAGCAAAGAGAGAGAGAGAGAGAGAGAGAGGAGAGAGAGAGAAGATGGATAGCGAAGAGAGAGAGAGGCGAGATAGCGAAGAGTGAGGAAATATAGCGAAGAGAAAGAGTAGAGATAGCGGAGAGATAGCGGAGAGAGAGAGAGAACCAATGTGTTAGCTTAAGAAGAAAACAACGTGGAACAATGTTGTTGGAGAAAGTGAGGGAGTAGTAATAGAATATTGAGTCATTGACCTATATTTCTATGGGTGAGAAAATTGGTTTCAAATCTGGACCTCCAAGCCAGTTCCACTGCTGTGCAGATTTGCATTGTTCCCCTCTAATCAGGGACTGATTTAGACCTGGGACACCAGGTGGGTAAAATGAATTATCAGGTAGAACATTAACCGGAAGTAGTACTCTGGACCTCTAGGCTTGGATTTGATTACCCCTGGTATAGTTGGAATGACTGAGACTGGTGGAGTATGGTGAGAAGGGAGGAGGAGAGAGGAGTGGAGGAGCATGGTGAGAGAGGAGGAGAGAGGAGTGGAGAAGTATGGTGAGAGGAGAGAGGAGTGGAGGAGCGTGGTGAGAGGAGTGGAGGAGCGTGATGAGAGGAGAGGAAAGAGGAGTGGAGGAGCGTGGTGAGAGGAGAGAGGAGTGGAGGAGCGTGGTGAGAGGGAAGGAGAGAGGAGTGGAGAAGTATGGTGAGAGGGGAGGAGAGAGGAGTGGAGGAGCATGGAGAGAGGAGAGAGGAGTGGAGGAGCGTGGTGAGAGGTGAGGAGAGTGGAGGAGCATGGTGAGAGGGAGGAGAGAGGAGAGAGGAGTGGAGGAGCGTGGTGAGAGGAGAGGAGAGTAGAGGAGCATGGTGAGAGGGGAGGAGAGAGGAGGAGCGTGGTGAAAGGAGGAGGAGAGAGGAGGAGCTTGGTGAGAGGAGGAGGAGAGAGGAGCATGGTGAGACGAGGAGGAGACAGAGGAGGAGCATGGTGAGAGGAGGAGGAGACAGAGGAGGAGCGTGGTGAGAGGAGGAGGGTCTCACCTGACTGCGGGGATGTTGTTGGCGTGGGTCAGGGTGCTCTCCATCTCTCTCTGTGACAGAAACATGTTGAGGTCTCCGTTGTCCATGTACTCAGTCACCATGCACAGTGGGTCTGAGCTCACACACACACACAGCAACTGGATGATGTTGGGGTCGTTGAGCCTCGACATGATCTTGATCTCCTTCAGGAAGTCGTTCCTGTGCGTGTGTGGTGGCGGGGGGGGCGGGGGGGGTTAGAATACCATAGGTCAGAATGTAGCTATTCATACACACAGAGTACTAAAGGAAATATTCATACACACACACCTGGTGATCACAAATATACAAACACACACACCTGGCGTTGTTGGTGGCGTCTGCCCTCAGTTGCTTCACCGCCACCAGGACAGGCCGTCCGTCCCGGTCGGGAAGGGGGGCGCCCTCCCCCAGAAACTCAGGCAGACCCTCAGCCTCACACAGGTGGACCTGCGCAGAGAACAGGGTCATGTTCATTAGGGCCCCAAACAGACTGAAACATTTGTATGTTTTTCATCGTGTGCCCAGTAACACATTATTTTAAGGGTACCATAATAAGCCATTTATAATCATTTGCAAACAGTTTGCTTATCATTTATTAACCATGACTCCCAAATTTGTAAATGTTAGTAAGCTAATCATTCACACATGTATATACAGAGTATTTGATACACTGCCAATTTTGCAGGTTTTCCTACTTACAAAGCATGTAGAGGTCTGTCATTTTTATCATAGGTACACTTCAACTGTGAGAGACGGAATCTAAAACTAAAATCCAGAAATTCACATTGTATGATTTTTAAGTAATTAATTAGCATTTTATTCCACTGTATGTAACCAGTGTGAAATGGCTAGCTCGTTAGCGGGGTGCGCGCTAATAGCGTTTCAATCGGTGACATCACTCGCTCTGAGACCTTGAAGCAGTTGTTTCCCCTTCTCTGCAATTTATAATCATTTGCAAACAGTTTGCTTATCATTTATTAAACATTACTTCCACATTTGCTAATTATTCACACATGTATATATGTAACCGGTGTGAAATGGCTAGCTCGTTAGCGGGGTGCGCGCCAATAGCGTTTCAATCGGTGACGTCACTCTCTCTGAGGCTTTTGTGGAGCGATGGGTAACGATGCTTCGTGGGAGGCAGTTGTTGATGTGTTCAGAGGGTCCCTGGTTTGAGCCCAGGTCGGGGCAAGGAGAGGGGCGGAAGCTATACTGTTACATTATTACAGGTCCTTAAACATCCTGTGTCGTATGCTTGTTCTTTCACCAGGTACAGCAGGAATGTCTGCCCATCTTTTAGTGAGAAATTACCCTGGTCACTCAAAACATTTATAAACAATTGAAAAAGTTTAGATAGCTCTCACTTTAGATTAGGGACTGAAAAAATACTTTACTAATGATTAGTAAATTGTTTATAAATGTGGGAGTAATGATAAATTCATGGTGAACAACACAGTCACTTATGTGACTGAAATCAGAAAAGCGTGATGGGTAAGAGTTTGGTAATATAACACACAGTACAACCTTTTTCTGTGATTTCCTCCAGTGGATACATGTTGAAGGGGCAATCTGGGATTGATACATCCTTCATTGATTCTTGAAGAATATAACGTTTAAACGCTCATGAAGAACGAATGAGGGCATCTGCAGTTGTCTGTGTGTACGTCAGTCAACGAGAAGATAAACACTAGGAAGGTCCTCACCTCCCCAAACTGCCCCTCCCCCAACTTCTCCCTGAAGAGCAGCCGGTGGCGGGGGAACTCTGCCACGGAGATGTCCTTGCGGGTGAGCGAGTCGACGGTGAGCGCAGGCACGGCATACATGTTACTGCCTGTCACACCCTGCAGGCTTACGATGTCCGTCTCGGCGTAGTGCGGCACGCTGCTCTGGAAGCACTGGTGAGGCGTGCACTGGGTCACATCGGGCTCCGCATAGCCCCCACCACACGCTGAGGAGGAGCAGGGATATTAGGGAGGAGGAGGAAGAACAGGAAGAGGAGGAAGAGGAGGAAGAATAAGATGAGGAGGAAGAGCAGGATGAATAGGAGGAAGAACAAGATGAGGAGGAGGAAGAACAGGATGAGGAGGAGGAAGAACAGGATAAATAGGAGGAAGAACAGGATGAGGAGGAAGAACAGGATGAGGAAGAACAGGATGAGGAGGAGGAAGAGCCGGATGAGGAGGAAGAACAGGATGAGGAAGAACATGATGAGGAGGAGGAAGAGCAGGATGAGGAGGAAGAACAGGATGAGGAGGAGGAAGAGCAGGATGAATAGGACAAAGAACAAGATGAGGAGGAAGAACAGGATGAGGAGGAGGAAGAACAGGATGAGGAGGAAGAACAGGATGAGGAGGAAGAACAGGATGAGGAGGAGGAAGAGCAGGAGGAGGAGGGAAGGGAATGTTAAGAAGGAGGAGGAAGAGCAGGAGGATGAAAGGGAGGGGGAGGAGGAGAGAGGTGGAGGCAGAGAGACAAAGAGAGAGTGATAGTTTGTGCTAAGCTCCTGACTGTTATGATAACCAGGGTCTGAGAGTAGGAGTTCTGATCTAGGATCAGGTCCCCCTTGTTCAAGTAATCTTGTTCATTATGATCTAAAAGGCTAAACTGATCCTAGAGCAGCAGTCCTACTCTACGTTTTGAACACAGTGCCAGACTCATAAAGCTAAGGATGAAATGAAAACAGTCCCAGACAGTAACAAACCCTGGCAGTCCCAGACAGGCACAGACCCTGGCAGTCCCAGACAGGCACAGACCCTGGCAGTCCCAGACAGTAACAGACCCTGGCAGTCCCAGACAGTAACAGACCCTGGCAGTCCCAGACAGTAACAGACCCTGCCAGTCCCAGACAGTAACAGACCCTGGCAGTCCCAGACAGTAACAGACCCTGGCAGTCCCAGACAGGAAAATACCCTGGCAGTCCCAGACAGTAACAGACCCTGGCAGTCCCAGACAGTAACAGACCCTGGCAGTCCCAGACAGGAAAATACCCTGGCAGTCCCAGACAGTAACAGACCCTGGCAGTCCCAGACAGGAAAATACCCTGGCATTCCCAGACAGGCACAGACCCTGGCAGTCCCAGACAGTAACAGACCCTGGCAGTCCCAGACAGGAAAATACCCTGGCATTCCCAGACAGGCACAGACCCTGGCAGTCCCAGACAGTAACAGACCCTGGCAGTCCCAGACAGTAACAGACCCTGGCAGTCCCAGACAGTAACAGACCCTGGCAGTCCCAGACAGTAACAGACCCTGGCAGTCCCAGACAGTAACAGACCCTGGCAGTCCCAGACAGGCACAGACCCTGGCAGTCCCAGACAGTAACAGACCCTGGCAGTCCCAGACAGGCACAGACCCTGGCAGTCCCAGACAGTAACAGACCCTGGCAGTCCCAGACAGGAACACAGAAGGGGAAGGAACTATAGCCTCAAATCAGACAAGGAGGACATTCCCCATCCCCACCACTATAGTCTTCTATATCATTCTGATATTATAGTCTGATAGTAAAACAGAAATACAGACTATTTAAAGAGACACTGGCATTTCAACATTTCCATTCATCATTGGGCGGCCATTCCGGGTCTTCGTATTGGCACACCTTTTTATCTCTTACCACGAGAGGGGACTTGACGGTCATGACGAGAGGTCAGGAAGAGGTCATAAAGGCATAGGGCTAGAGGCTAGAGGGATATGGAGGAGGACTGGAAGGTAAAGAAGAGAGAGAGAGTCTGAACAACAGATCAGCATGCATAACATACAACATTCCAGAGAAGCAGCCGGCATGATCAACAGGTTGATTTGAAAGAAGCGAGTAACAGTCACAGCAACATGCAAACTATAAGGACAAAGAAGTAACATGATGCCTTTGATTGAAAGAAAGATGAAGGTGGGAGGAGAAAGGAGAGGAAGAGAGAAAAGCAAGAGGTATTCACCTGAGGTCTCTGCACTCCGAGACAGTTCAGGCAGCTTGTTCCTGAGGCCGGCTGGGTCTTGGTACTGAGGGTCCAGGAGAAAGACGCGCTCGTACGGGTGGTCCATCTGAGAGACCCGGGGGGGCACGGGAGGGGTCTGTAGAATGATGGTGTCACTACTGGAGGACAGGCGCACGGTGACCTCCTCCTCGAGGATACGGCGTGGAGCCTGGGGCGGGAAGCAGGCAGGGATCAGTCTTTAGCGAAGGAAACGTTATCGCCACCTCCCTCCTCATAAATTGAGGAGCAAATTGAAGTGAAGAGGAAACTCAGCATCTCTTGGAGGGCAGTTGAAGTTGTTTTATAAAAACACTTAAAACACACTAAGGTGTAACGGCCCGGGCTGGGTTTCTACTAAGATAACATATTTGTTTTAAGATGGTCATACCATGGATCATTTAGCTATTTGATTTTGAATTTAATACAACATTGAATTCGGCCTTAGATACGCATAGATACGCATAGATACGCATAGATACGCATAGATACACATAGATACACATAGATACACATGGATACGCATAGATACGCATAGATACGCATAGATACGCATAGATACGCATAAATACACATAGATACACATAGATACACATAGATACACATGGATACGCATAGATACGCATAGATACGCATAGATACGCATAGATACACAGAGATACACATAGATATGCATAGATACACATAGATACACATTGAATAACATTCATACATGGTCTGTTCTGAAGTGTCTGTCCTACATCTGAGAGATAGAAGAAAGATCAGGAAATTATATACTTTTTTTTACCCATATTTAACCCATTTTTTTAAAACACTAAACTACTTCCATGATTGTTTAAAACTGGTTCCGGGGACCTTCGGTACGTGACAGTCTAACCTTTCGACGGTGGTACCCCAAACTGTTCGCTACAGACAGAAGTTGGCAGATCGTCGGTACCGACTTCAGATGAGTCCTAAGGTCATATTAGTTTGTAGGCCAAACCGTTTGGACTCTACAGACGTTTTCGTGAGAAGAACGATTTTTCGGGATTTCTCCTGTTCTGACAAATACCGCTGTAGCTCTCCCACCTTCCACCGCAGATACGTAAGGCGAATATCGAAGGACGAGGTAGATTAAGACACAGCTCATTAAAAAAAAACAGACAGCTTCATTATGCTATTTAGATTTCCGAGGAGAAATAAAAACAATTGACACTTTCCAGGCCCTTAAGAGTTGCTGAATTTTCCTCTTCACTTCAGAGAACACCATTTTCCCCTTCTGCCTTGTCAGTTCCACCTGCTAAAAGGGTTATGACAGATGTGGGTATCCAGAATATAGTCTGTCCTACCTTCTCCAGCACCTTGCACACATACTGGCACCACAAGATCAGGAAGATGATCACCACGAGCAACAGGATGATCGTCACCAGACAGCCAATCAGAATAGGGGTGTTCCCATCATCCGGTTGGTCCTTGGTTGATGGGGTTGTCACTGAGGGGGAGGTGTTAAGGAGTTGACTAATTTCATTTATTTGGAGAGAAAAAAAATGACATATAGGTCTATAGCCAGTAGTACATATATTTAAAATATGATCAAGGATATAACATAATCAAGTTATTTCCATAGTGAAAACTATACTGTATACAGTAGAAGCAGGTTAGATGGATCCATTCCCTTTCCCTCAGCTTATCTGGCACTTTTGCAGTCAGACTTTTCCAGTTACAACTAAACAACTGAAAGGAAATAAAGTGTTGAAATATTCAGAGGTGCTTCTTTTAGAAAACACCCAAACTTTCTAGTACCTGAAAGGGTTCTTCGGCTATCCCCATTGTAGAACCCTTTGAAGAACCTGTTTTGGTTTCCGGTAGAACCCTATTGGGTTCCATGTATAAACCCTTTCCCAAGAGGGTTCTACATGAAACCCAAAAGAGTTCTACCTGGAACCAAAAAGTGTTCTACCTGGAACTAAAAATGGTTCTACCTGGAACTAAAAATGGTTCTACCTGGAACTAAAAATGGTTCTACCTGGAACTAAAAATGGTTCTACCTGGAACTAAAAATGGTTCTACCTGGAACTAAAAATGGTTCTACCTGGAACTAAAAATGGTTCTACCTGGAACTAAAAATGGTTCTACCTGGAACTAAAAATGGTTCTACCTGGAACTAAAAATGGTTCTACCTGGAACTAAAAAGTCTTCTCCAATGGAGAAAAACCCCTTTGGAAACATTTTTTCGAAGAGACTACCCCCGAAACGCTCAGTTTTGCATTTTCTCCATTAATGGTTATGGTAAGGATTGGGAGAGGGGAAGCAGGAAGTTGAAAGGTTACCAGTCTTGTGGGTGGTGGGCATGGAGCTCTCCTCCTTGGGCCAAGGGGATGTCACCGCCAGGGTTATCTGAGTAGGAATCACGGTGTCTGCTGTGGGACAAAAGGAACCAATTAAGAGTTTATTTCCCCAAAAAACGCTATTTCCACAAATGTTTCAAATTCGTGTTTTTTAAAATAATTTCTTATGGGTACCTTCATGTGTGTGTGTAAAATATTTGTATTCCTAGTATGTGTATGAAATCAAAAATGTATTTGCAAAACACTATATATCATTTTTTTTGCTAGAATGTTAGTATCCTGTATTTTTGACTGTGATATGGGGTGGACCAACTTAGCTATCTAAAAATGCACTAACCGTAAATCGCTCTGGATGAGAGCATCTACTAAATGCCAAACAATTCAAATGTAAATGTTTTACATACGGATCTCATATTACTGTATTGAATTATTTATTTAAAACATTTAAATATTGATGTCACAAATGTATCATTTATACATTTCTTTCTAAAAAAAAACTGTAGTTATTAGTTCCATTTGACTGTGTAAGACCTAGCAGTTTAACTCATTTCTCTGAGAGGGAGGCAGATATATTGCATTTGCAAAAAAAAAAAAAACGATTATTTGTCTCTCTGAAATGAATCCATCAAGTGATAGATTTGAATCAAATACTGTCACGTGTGCTCCCTCTCCGGCCTCTAGGGCACCAGGCTGCTCGTTATGGCGCACACCTGTCACCATGGTTACACGCACCTGCGCGTCATCAGACTCACCTGGACTTCATCACCTCCCTGATTACCTTCCCTCTATATGTCAATCCCTTTGGTTCCTTCCCCAGACGTCTGTGCGTTGTTCGTTTTTTCTTGTTTTGTGTTACGTTACGTTATTAAAACACTCCCTGAACATGCTTCCCGACTCTCAATGCACTCGTACAGTACATGTCTGTCACTGAACAACCTCGTGTCATGATTAGAGAGTGAAAAAAATACACCGATCTCTCTCAAGTTCTTTAAACAATAAACGCCTAACTTACCAACGTTTCAGAAAATAGATAAATAGCGTTTTGGAACCAAACTCTTCAAATGGTCACCTGTGTTCACATACGACTCTGAACATCAGAGTACATATTTTCACAGGGGTTTAGATGGTACGATGATTCTCTGTACATTGCTTGTGCTTGTCATGTGACAACCTCAAATCTGGCAAACATTTAAGAATTTTTGAAACCCAGGAAATGGCGTAGGCTATTTCTACATATTGCACAGGTCTTTAACTGTTTTCCTGTGTGAACCGTGCCTGGTGGGGCTCAACGTGTGTCAAAGGACAGATAGCGCCGGAAGTGGATCATTGTAGCCTTAGGGGATGAAGAGGAGTAAGTCAGGAAGGAAGGAAGGAAGGAAGTGAACCTTAGCGGTAGATATTTCTCCGCTTCCCATCCTACCTGACTGGAAGGAGATTTCGCTGAACATCATCCACACATCAGCGAAGTGGAAACGGCAGCGCAGGGCCTTGGCATTACGGCGTCCCAGAGGCACGGTCACATAGCGAGCGCTGGGGTTACGGTCGTCCAGCACCGTACGGAACTCCACCGGCTCGGTCTCCCAGTTAGCAATGAGACGAGGCTTGAAAGAGCAGGACACGGAGGAGAAGATCTTCACCCCGCGGTAGAACATATTGTTACTGTGCACCTGTCCAGGGAAGACCACAGTTACATACGAACTGGGAAGTCAGTAAGTTTTATTTATTATAATTATTTTTTTTTACACAGAGTAACTTTTGACCAACATGAGAAGAACGTGAGCCTCTTCATCCTATTGTTGTAGGGTGCGAGCTGCACGTCAAAATGTTGAAAATGAAACCAGAATATAATTTACACTGAGCAGCTCAAACCTCAAGCTTTCATTGAAATAAATGCAATCGTCACGATTGGCAAAAGTTCTGCATCTAATGTAACAGGCCAGTAGGTTACACAGACAGAAACACCACCTCATATAAACAGGCCAGTAGATTACACAGACAGAAACACCACCTCATATTAACAGGCCAGTAGGTTACACAGACAGAAACACCACCTCATATAAACAGGCCAGTAGATTACACAGACAGAAACACCACCTCATATAAACAGGCCAGTAGATTACACAGACAGAAACACCACCTCATATTAACAGGCCAGTAGATTACACAGACAGAAACACCACCTCATATAAACAGGCCAGTAGGTTACACAGACAGAAACACCACCTCATATAAACAGGCCAGTAGATTACACAGACAGAAACACCACCTCATATTAACAGGCCAGTAGGTTACACAGACAGAAACACCACCTCATATAAACAGGCCAGTAGATTACACAGACAGAAACACCACCTCATATAAACAGGCCAGTAGATTACACAGACAGAAACACCACCTCATATTAACAGGCCAGTAGGTTACACAGACAGAAACACCACCTCATATTAACAGGCCAGTAGGTTACACAGACAGAAACACCACCTTATATAAACAGGCCAGTAGATTACACAGACAGAAACACCACCTCATATTAACAGGCCAGTAGGTTACACAGACAGAAACACCACCTCATATAAACAGGCCAGTAGATTACACAGACAGAAACACCACCTCATATAAACAGGCCAGTAGATTACACAGACAGAAACACCACCTCATATTAACAGGCCAGTAGGTTACACAGACAGAAACACCACCTTATATAAACAGGCCAGTAGATTACACAGACAGAAACACCACCTCATATTAACAGGCCAGTAGATTACACAGACAGAAACACCACCTTATATAAACAGGCCAGTAGATTACACAGACAGAAACACCACCTCATATTAACAGGCCAGTAGATTACACAGACAGAAACACCACCTCATATAAACAGGCCAGTAGATTACACAGACAGAAACACCACCTCATATAAACAGGCCAGTAGGTTACACAGACAGAAACACCACCTTATATAAACAGGCCAGTAGATTACACAGACAGAAACACCACCTCATATAAACAGGCCAGTAGGTTACACAGACAGAAACACCACCTCATATAAACAGGCCAGTAGATTACACAGACAGAAACACCACCTTATATAAACAGGCCAGTAGATTACACAGACAGAAACACCACCTCATATGAACAGGCCAGTAGGTTACACAGACAGAAACACCACCTCATATGAACAGGCCAGTAGGTTACACAGACAGAAACACCA